>NW_010391218.1:24832-60724 GCF_000710305.1 Buceros rhinoceros silvestris | reverse complement strand
GGAAAGAGCAACGTATTTCCTATAAAATGTGCAATTTGTGTATTTGGCTTTTTGAATGAAGATGCTGGACTGCCCGGTTCCTCAGCAGTGTGTTAGAAACAGATAACAAAGGGAAGCATAAACCAGGCAACTGGAGGAACAAAGATAATCTACGTATTTATGAGAATAAATAAGGACAACATTTGGACTATTTCTTTGTGCTGTCTCCGTTGCTTCTTCCAATTTATAGCATCCCTTTTTATCTGTCTTCATCTTTTTCTTAATGAATTCATCCTCATCCATGTTGTTTAGAGATCTTTTTTCACACTTAAAACATTTAAATTTTTTTTTTAAATTATGTTGCCTAATGATCATAGCGTACTTTGAGATGGTATGAATAGCTCTGGTAATTTTTGCCTTAAGTTATTTTTTTATATATTTAGGATCTGTAAGGAGTCAGCACTGGATTTAGAACCCAATTCCTCTATGTAACGAGCAGAGAACTATGTGACCTTCAGGGTGGAGGGTGAGGATATATGTATCAGGAATCTGAACAGGAAAATGGCTCCTCTGTGAAAACGTCAGTTTTCTTTCACATCTCAAAACTTTAATATTTCAATTAGAAGTCTCTTGTGCCGATGGTGATCTTTCAGATAAGTTTTAAAAATGTTTTTACTTGAGCAGAGGCACTCAATTTGTTACTCCAGATGAGAAAGAGGATTCAAGAGCATTAGAATGCATGTCAGGATGTACTTCAAATTGCAAGATTTATTTAGTTTGCTGTTGCACAGGCACAATGATATTCTAAAAGGGCCAAGGCATTTAGAGTCATTTTAAATTAGGTTTTACAGTTTAATGTATTTCTTGCTTAGCAATAGATGACTTGTTTTAAAATATGAATAAAGTCATTGGAATTAATTGTGGGATATAAAATGCAACATAAACTTGCTGAGTCTGTGCCGAATTGTGGCCTAACAATTATTATAACCTTGGAAATGATTAGATTTAAGTGTATCTCAAACTTGGCTTTCAGTTTGGGAGATAGATCTGAGTTGTTTGACTACTTGATGACACACATTTTATATGAAAATTGAAAAACCAAGTTCCATAGAAGCTGTTGTTTCCATATATCGGCATTCATTTAAAAAAATGCTTCTGATTGATTGTCAAATTTAATGTAACGAAGTCTTAGTCAAAACATGCTAATTGTTATTCAGAAAGAGGCAACTCATGACCAGCCCAGGGGCAAGTCAGTTGTTGTTGGTAATCTGCCTATATGTGCCTTTCTATTGCTACGGAGTCAAAGATGCTACAGGGGCAATTATCTTTCATAACTAGTGTCTGTGCTGCCAGACTGTGGCTGTGCGCAGCAGGGACTGCACGTTGTTCGAGTTGTCGTTACACAGTAAAGAAGGGAGCAAAGAGGGACTTAATCTTTCCTAACTGTGTCTTCGAGTATACTGCAATGTAATCTGCAATGGGTTGCTGTTGCCAGTGTACAATAACATTAGAGGTTGCTTGAATTTTGTATTCAGTCAGGGAAATTCAGGTAAAATGGGTGCAAATTAGAACATGTTCAAACTTGTGTTCTATAAATATAATTCAACTTTTAACATGCATTTTTGTAGACTTCTCATCCTGGTTATGTTTATTAGTGTTACCTTACTGCAAGAATATAATTCATGTAGGATAACTAGAAGACTTTCCTCTGTCAGTGAAAATAAAAACACCATCAAAGTTATTTTGATGAGAAAATGCAAAGTGAGTGTCCTCAATTTTATATGTAAAGATTGAATAAATGTCAATTCTGCACATTCTCTAAATTTAGCAAGATTCCTTTACTAAATTTTACACTTCCTTGCTCATTGCTACATTAGATTAAACATCTATTTTATGCAGTACACACAATTGTACAGTTAAATTAATCCATAGTTGTTATGCAGCTGTCCTTTATTTTGGAAAGAAACCATGTCAGTCTGTTTCCGTATTGGTTCACATATGTGGGCCCAGGACTGAAGTTGAAGGATCAGTGTTCCATTTCTGCTATCTGAAGATATGAGCAATAATTTCCATGAAGATCCAAAGGATAACACTAGGGCTTCTCAAGGGTAGTATCTCCTTTTAGTGCTGGAGAAATCATGGCAACTTCAAATGTTGCCCAAGATAGTCTGAGGTTTGAACAGTCCTTCTAGCAATAACTTAGTTACTTAATGATTTAAAAGATACTGAAGCTGTATGGAAATGCTCAAGAAATCAAGTAACATTGGTAGTAGGAGACTTTAGTTTTTATTCTGTAATAAAGTATAACGTATTTGATATACTTCAGTATGATAGTAGTTAAGATATCTAAGAATGTAGTTTTCAGTTATATTTTGTCTTTCTTCTTTTCTAAGACTTCTGCACCGTTAACCAGCACCAAAAAGAATTGAAACTTCGGTAATAATTTTTTGAATTTTTAAACAGGGAGAATACAGAACATTTTTTAAAAGAAAAAGAAGAAAAGCAATAGCAATTAGTTCAGCTTGGAGCACTTTTCTCCATGGCTGGACAATTTTAAAGTGACTGAATTTGTTATCTTTCCAGAGAACAGATGAAGAGAGAACAGATCACAGATAGTACAATTTGAGCAGCAAAAGCCTAAAACTGCGGTTTAAATTGGACAATATTTGCCAACAATACACCAGGTTGTTACTGCGTGTTTCTCTACCCGCATATCTCCTGATTATATTAAGTACTGATCTCTTCATCAAAAATCTCTGTAAGAAGACCAAATATACTTAAATTTTATTTGTAACATTTGGCAACTTGCCTTTCCCCTTTCTATTCTTTTTGCAATTCCTTTTCGGTTGCATTGCCACATAATCCTGATGGTCAAGCCGATGCACTTGAAGGCACTTCTGCTGAATTTGGTCAACGAGCTATTTACGGTTGAAGTAGATGTTTGTTGTATTTGAGGGTATTTTACTGAGCATGTTTTGATATTTGTTCTGTTCTGGAGTAAATGCAGACACAATTCCCTAAAATCAGTTTGGCAGCAAGGGCTAATGACAGGACCAAGCTCTCAATGTCCAAACCAAGTCTTCTAACAATCTCTTTGCTGATGGCTGTTGCAGACCTTTGAGTTAGAAAAGAGCTGCGTCTGTTGTGAAAAGTATTTGTCTGAAGGCTGTTTTCTAGAACTAGATACTTGAATGGGCAGCGTCCTGCCTGGTGCTTTCGCATTTCTAAAGGTGTTATATCGCCAGCTGTAATTCTGACCATTGACTGTACATCGCGCTTAAGTCGTATAATGTCTGGCATTAAACCAAGCAGCTCAACTCTTCCAGACAGCAGCACGTACATAAAAGTTTCAGATCATTCAACCGTCTAGTTTTTTGATCTACTGTGAAAAGAAATGCCAGAATTTATGTGCTTGGACACGCTGCTGACAGATTCCTCAGGATGCTTTGAAGAAATCTGAAAGCTCCAATTTAAGTTTACTGATGTGATAATGGTTTTTAAAGGAAATGAACATTTTATATGGAGAGCCATAGCCTAGCCAGGGAAAGTGTTTGGCTTTACAAATCCATAAAGCAAACGAACTCTCTTCCATAATGTAACATGGCTTTACTGTAATATCGTTAGAGAAATTTATGTAGTTAAATATGATGAAGAAACTAAGGGATGCTATAGGCCGTTGGTTTCTAGGACAAAATACTGACAGTACAGAAATATTATAACAGAAAAAAAGTTAAATTGTGTAATTAAAAAAAAAAAACCACCACCAACAAAAAAACCCCCAACCTTCTGTTTTTTCAAAATTTTTTCTCTAAATTAAACAAAATATTGGCTTCAATATGATTCTTTGTGGAAATACCTTTGCAAAGTCAAATCCGTTTGTTATTTTTAAATAATACTCTGTGTTTGATATGAAACTCTGTATTGTAGCTCTCAAAGCTACTGGCTTAATGTCCTTCTTCAGCCCTTTTGAATATATGGAACCAGAGTGAGAGTACAGTCAGTTGTTACTGCTTTATCCAAATATACCAAGTAAGTAGTAGTTCAGGAGAGAGAAAGCTGCTACAACATGTCTGTGGGTGTTGTAGTGTCCCCTGTACGCCTTGACAGCAAGGAGTAAGAAAACTGATCTCTCCATTCCCCTTCAGATTGGACCAGTTTCCTTAAAGCCTTTAACGTGGCCTGGATGACATAGATTTTGAACTTGAGCCTGTGAAATAACTTAATTGCTGTTCAGGATAATTACTGATTTTCTGCTGTACTGTAGTGCATAAAGTTTTTTTTCAGTATAATAGTATCTTAGAGTGAAAACACTGAAAGCTGATGGGTGGTGTGCTCCTTAACCTTGTGAATATCTTACCATATTGTATAGTAAAACACATTTCTTACACCCCTTCCTCCAACTTGAAAAGCATATGTCACTTCTGTCTATACAAAGTGAAACACTTAATTTAGGCAAAGCTGATAATCCCTGTCTTCTGTCAGTATCAAGCTGGAGGGTTTTGCTCAGCATACAATCTCTAGAACGTGCTGGTATTTTTCACTGTTTTATCTGACTTTAGGTGCACTCTTGATCTTTTGTCCTTTTCAATGTACTAATGGTAGTTGAATTCCACTCTTGATGCCTCTGTCTCTACATTCAGAATGGAGTGGGTTAAAAAACAAACAAACAAAACAAACCCAACACAATATACACTTGTGTACCTTTTTTTACCCCTAGAATCTATATGTCTGTGTTTGCATGATAAGTAGGAGTGTCAACTAAGTGTCTTTGCATCATGCTTCTGCTTACAGAGCTGGCTCGAGAAGCCCTGTCAGGACACTTGGTTAGACAACCTTTTATGCTCCTATAAAAGCAGAGCTGTTAATTCTGCTTTGCCAAGTAGGTGTCTTGACTTCTCTTGCCAAGATGACCACAGGCCAGTGTTGATACTTATGCTGGAGCATATGTTTTCATCCTTTCTGGCATTTCTAAAGTATTCCTAAGCCCCTTCCATAAGGAAAATACCTTAGTCTGTGTAAGTTTTAGAAGTAATTATGCTGAAAATGCCATATAGTATAAGAAGATTTGAAGACATAGTTCAATATTTTGTTTTAAATGGTTTTATAATTACATATGGGGATTTTTTGCTTCCACAGTCCTGAATAGGACAGAAGGAGATGAATGACAGAACGTGTGGGAGTATTGATTTTCTGTAACTAGATTATTAAATTATAGCAAAAAATTTCATCACTTGGTAGATACTGCTAAGGATGTTATCACGTTCATCTGTCACTGTAGAATGAAAAAACTTTTAGACTTGTACCTCAGCTTTTTATATAGATTTTATGGACTTTTTTCTTTTATAATTGGATTAGAATTGTTGCACTTGTAACCTTTTTAGTAACTACCCATTCGAGTGTTAACAGTTGCGTGTGTTTTATTAGTATCACCCTTGTTGTGCAAGGGCCCACGCTGCAAACAAATGGATATCTGGCTCCCTAGAAATGTCTCTCAATGACTGGAAATTCCAAGAAAACATATAATTTATAATTCAATTGATTTTCATTTTTTTCCCTTTACTTGAATTTAGCGACATCTCTTCAGGTTGACAGCACTGGCTTTTAAAACCCTCTGTTCAGGTTCAGATGGAACTGTAGTTCAGTCTCCCTGTGCAATGCTTAAATGATGTCTGCCCCTCTGCAAGGTCTTTCATGATGTTTAGTAGAGTTGAGAGGCATTATGCTGCCTATAACGGTGGTATCCAGTGAAAAATACAGAACTTTACTCAATAAAACTCCTTTTAAATTTATGTTGGATTAATATAATTATTACATAACAGGTTGAAAAAACTATTTATGATGTTGTAAAGTACTGATTTATTTTTTCTGAATTGTTTCATTTTTAAGTTGTCCTAACTGTAAAAAAAAAAAAAAAGCATTAAAGTAGGTGATGATATTATGCACAGATTTTAATCCCCTCGTTTACTTTAAATATTTGGGAATAAAGAAAATGTTTCTTAGAACCTTTTTTTGAAAATAGCGATTTCTAGATTTATAAATTCAGGAATTAGGAATTAATAGGATCGAGTAGATGCAAAACGCATTGGAACTGGAGAGCAGACACATTATCATATTTCATCTGGAGGTGTGATGGCAGAGAAGCACTCTGAATTTTTGTGTTGATACAGTGTATATTTGAGTTGGTAAAGAGGCAATTCTCAAAGCAAATGCAAACCTTTTATCCAAAATGTGATCTCAGAGTAATTTGTTTAATATATATGCACAAGATGTAATATTTTGATTTTTGGGCTTTTTTTGGTGTGCAGAAAACCATTTAGCTGTCCTGTATTATCCTGAGGGAAGAGGTTTAATGCACCTTAGTCCTGGTAATGCTGCCAGAAGTTTTATGTGAGGAGGTGATATAACACCTTCCTAATACATAGAAGTAGGTGGTTTCCAAACACAACACATCAAGGACTAAACCTGTACTTTATTGCTGAGGTGTCTCAAGTGGGACTATTTCTACAGGCAAAGATAATAATTTCCAATTCGCTCTTGCCACAAACACAAGCAGCAGGAGTTTGATTATATGCAGTGCCAGCAATATGAAAATGCTCACTTAACCTTTTTTTCTTATTTTAAGTAAAACATACTTCCCAACCATATTTTTTTTCCGCATGTTTTGCTGAAAATACCTGAGCTCAGGTGGGGAAGCGATATCCATGTGGACAGTCTTTTAAACATCAGGGTGTGTGTCTAATTAGACTATAGAATAGCAGAACAGTGCTGCAGGCTCATGTTCTCAATGAGTTTCGTTAGGGATAAGTTCTTTCTGACTTCTAGTCCGTCCTCTGCATTTTGCAGTGGCTTTGTTTTGCTTCTTGGGTTTGGGGTTTTTTGTCAGCCTTTAAGCTCTGAATATCTGTTCTCTTTAATTTAAATGGTAACTTTACACACATGAGTAATCTTTTTTTGTAATTCAGTGGAGACTACCTGTGAGAGTAAGACTGCACGTCACCTTCATTCTCTGGGGCAGGGATTACTTCTCGGCCATGACAGTGCAGAGCATATTGTCAGCACTCTGAACAAACAATAGGTAGTGAGTGTACATAAAATATCAGGCTTAGATTTATCAGTACAGATTTCTTTTTTTAAAAAAATAAATAAAAAGAGACACAACTGCTTTCTTCCTTGTGCTTAAATAATTCAAAACTGGCAAAATGGTCTTGTGTTAACCTTCGCAAAGTATTTTCTTTTGGAACCAAGACCAGGCAGAAGAAAGATCATCCCAGATGTACTTTTTGAGGAGGTATACATGCCGGAAGAGATCCAGTTAGAAGTGAAAAGTGCTATTTCAAATTGGCCTTTAACATCCATCCCTAGATGATGCTTTGTGAATAGCTCTGGTGGTTTTTGCTTTGGGAAGTCTTGTTTTAAGCTAATGCCGAGGCTCTCCGCAGTCCACATCCTTGTTATGGCTCATGCATTTCTGGTAAGACAGGCTTTGGACGGAAATACACTGGCAGAAGTTATGCTCATGATGGTAACAATTTCTGTTTGCGGTAGCGAGTGTCAGGTTGTGGTTGTTTAGTAGGGAGAGCAGAGGTCATTTACCTGGGAAACATGGATGAGGTGTGACTGTATTTGTCCTTTTTGTTTGTTTTCCTGATGCATTGTAAACATCTTTCTGTTAGTGTTTCAGAGATTTGCATCTCTCCCACAAGACTCTTCTTGTGCTGCACAAAAAGCAGAAATAGTCTACCTTTTATTCAGTGAAAGGTTATCTCCAGAATAATCACAATCTTTATACCCTGAAAACGCCTTTTTTTTTTTTTTTAAAAGTCACATAAGCAAGAAACAGATCTTTTCTGGATGGTTATGTGTTGTCTTTCCTGCTCTCCACTCCTTGATGAGGTGTACACCATCACGTGTAAGTCAGTGCTGTGAACTTACAGCTGCTGCTTTGAGACCTTGCTGATAAAAACTTGCTTGTATTTCAGACAGCATGTGGTGACAGTGGGAATGAGCACCTCTGCGATGACCCGACCTCTCCTTTTGTCTCTTTCTTGGTGGTGTTCCTAAATTACATACAGCAGCGGATTTGGCTGAAGCAACTCGTGATAATAATTTAGGTCATTTATGGGAGTTGAAAAAGAAAATCTGTTAAATTTGTTTTCAAATTATAGAATGTTGCAGCAGGAGGTGGATGCAGAGTTCAGCAACAGATGCTGCCTGGTACAAAAGGGGGCTGGAAGGGAGTTTAAGGACACTAAGTGGAGATAAACAGAAAAATAAGCTGCAAGTCCACTTTGAAAGCTTTTGAAGCTGTAATCCATCTCTATCATAGGGTTCTGTGGTCTTTAGAAACCCATGTCAGAGCAGCTTTTTCAGTTTCAGATAGTAGTGATGACATAAGGTTGAATTAAAAAAAAAAAAAGTGGTGTAAGGTTGCAGTAACCCTAGTAACAGCAAAAAGGTGAAGCCACAGGGGTGAACAACAGCTGACATATCAAAGTGTAAAATACATTTTATCTCAGTTCTCAGTCTTTTGTAAGATATTAATGCTTTATTTGAAATGCAAATGAGAAAGGATGAAATTTTATTGCAAAATGATATTCCACATCAAACTTTGATGTCTGATTATACATACAGGAATAACTTCTAAATTTTTTTCACAGTTTTTAAAAGCAGCTCCACATATTCTTAAAGGGCCTGCTTTTGACATAAAAGACAATCAAACAGCAGTTGCTTTTTTTTAAGAGCAGTTTCCTATTCTCCAAAGCATCAAGCAGGAGATTCATGAAATCTCCTTTAAGTTGAGTGGAAGAAGAGGGCGGGAGGTGAGTAAAGACATTATGGTTATTTTTGCAGAGACTATTTTATAAAGCCCTTTCGTACCACCTGACTGGGAATCAATAGTACTTTATTGGAAAACAAACAAGCAAAATGAAAGCTCAGGAAAGCTCCTGGGCATAGCTGCCTGCATTGCCGTTGGAAAATGAAATCTTCCTTCAACTTCCAGCATTTGCACAAAAGGGCAGTGATACCACTGGAATTTTACATTAAATTTTATTTCTTTTTAGAACCTTTCTATTTTATTTTATTTTTTACAGAAAGCATAGTCTACTATTTTGGGGGACTCTAAATCGATTCTTGTGTGTGCTGTACCAACAGGTGTAACTTCTGCTTGGAAAGGTTTTAATTTTTCTCTTTCTGTCTTTTTATTCAGCTCTGTGTTCCTGCGCTCTTCCCTCTATTTTCCCTCTGTTTCCATCCCCATCACTACTTCTTTACAATAGCATAAATGGCAACAAAATTGCAAAGAAGTGGAGAAGTACTCTTAAATTATATCATCTCAGAGAAACTCTTTCTTGATCTCTTTGGTTTGTATTTTGAGTGTCTTATCTGTGTGCCATCCTGCACTCAGAAAGCATTACTTGACTCAACAAAGTAGCAGAGAACACAGCTCTGTAATTCAAGCTGGAAACTGTCAGACTGAAATGAAAGCTTTTTTCTAAGGAAAGAAAAAAAATTGAGAAATACATCAGAAAAATGTGACAACGCTGTGATAATCTGTGAATGGAACAACACTGACTTTGAAATATTGTCATCAAAATAAATGTTGTGGATACATTTTGCTAATCCTCCTTTTTTTTTTGGTTTGGTAATGACCACTTAATAAAACTCTGGCCTCAAGCCTGTAAGGAAATTCCACTAAAATTATTATTGTGTATTTTGTCTTTCACATATTTTTTTTAGTTCAATATTATTTTTACTTTTTTAGAAATACGAATGGATGGAATTGTAAAAAATTTGATGGTTAACTTTTTGGGTGGGATTCCTCAGACCTAAGGTATAGATGTCAGCAGCTCAGTTAACTGTAATTGGTGGAAGGAACTGCACTTTTAGAATGCATGTCTGAATTTGTACTTTAAAAGTGCCTATTTCTCTTTGTGGCCGAGAAACTTGGATTACTAATACAGGTCTAGGTATTTATTTAGATGTCTAAATATAACAATTAATTTTATGCTCTAACTTAACAGCATCCAACCAAAAATAGACCTTGGTGTTAGTGTAGACCGCTAAATTCAGCCTTCTATGCATTGTGCCGCAGCTGCCAAAGAATAAAAAAAATATTCAGAAGTTAAAAGGAAGAAGAATACTGAGAGCACTATGGCTATGATTTTATTAAAAAACAAGGAAAGTCAGTGCTGTGCCCTCACCTGGGATATTGTGTTTGGTTCTGATTGCCGCATCAGAAAGACACACTGGAGAAATAGAGTGGTTGAGAGAAATGATGAGAATGACAGGGATATGGAGAATATGTTCTTATATGAGAAAAGAATGAAAAGACTTGGGCTATTTAGAGAGAGATGAATAAGAGGGAAACAGTAAAACTAGCCAAAGTAATGATTACAGTAAAGAAAAGCAGGATGGGAATTTTGATTTTATTTTTAAAGCTTGAATAGAACAACAAGGAAATACTGATTGAAACTGGAGAGGGGAAATTGAAAACTGATGGAAGAAAAGATTTTATTCAGCTACTGTGTGATTAACCCATGGCAGTGATTTCCCGAAGAAGTCATTGAGGCTACTGTTTTACCAACCTTGGGAAAAGGGACTAGAAACATATATATGGGAACAAATGAGACATGGACAACAATGATAAATATGCAATATCCCCCCTCAAAAAAAAGAGAGATGCTTTGAGTGTTTTCAAAGCAATTTCAATGCTCCTAGAACCATTCGACTTTGGGATGATTTCAGATTTCACCACTCTGAGAGAAATAGAAAGTAAATGGTTTTGAGGAATATTTTTCAATAGTTAATTTGTTGATGCAAAATAAATGTACTTGGATTGGATACTGCTTGTTTATCATCTGTGCTCATTTATTCAACTTTATGCAAAATCCATTGTGGCCCTCTATCAGAATGAAGGCATATTTTTGTTCGTGATATATGAAGGGCAAAATAGCAGCAATATTTCAAAAAGAATAGGCTAAATCAGTTTCAGTATATTGTCTGGCAGGGAGATGAGCTCAAAGGAACCTCAAAGCAATTCAAGCAGGTTGCAGCCTTTAAATGCTAATTGGGTTTGTCTGCAATGTTATTGATAGAGCCTCTATGGAAGAGAATGAGAATCCATTATTCTTTATATGAATAACTGAAGGAAAAGGAAGTGAGTTAAAGGGAGATGTCCTTTTTCTTCTAAAGACTAGATTTATCAAACAATTTCACTCATTTCTATCTTGTGTCTAGTGGTCAGTGTAATGTTTTAGATATTTTTCTGTTCGAAGGTCATCAAATATCTCTTGTAAATAGTGGTGGTGTTTATACTTCGGCAGCTAGTGAAGATGTGATCTGTTGTTGATTCCTCTGGTTGTTGGGTGAAATGTAGCAATGCAGTCCATTTCTATGTCCGCTGTGGTCTATTCCAGTATTATATGAAGTCCTGTTTCTCTGAGTTAAGAACTTCTAAGTTTTCTGAAAGCTTAATGATGGTTTTAACCATCAAGGTGCTCCTTGAACCCTCTCTTAAGAGCCTCTGTGCCCTTTGTAGCCAAAGAGGTCTGGAATTCCTGTCCCTGTCTCGTTGTCCCCTGCTCTTGGTGGCATTTAATTGTGCTGTGCAATTTCCTGATTCTCACCTCGAGCTGGAATGGGATTTGTACAGCATTGGTGTGAGAAGGCAACACAGCGATTTCCTGCAGTCACTTTGTGGTCCTTGGGGGAAAAAGAGTGTGGAGAGACCACTTACAGAAGGGTATGGTGAATATGTATGAGGGAGCATACTGATTAGAGGTGGTGGGAAGCAACAAAAGAGCAGCTGCTTGGAACTAAACCATGGGGTTTTTTTGCTTTCTAATCTGGAATGATGTTCTGGCCGTGTGCACTTCTCTACCCTTTCCGAGATGCTGATGCTGCTGTGAGTGCTGAACTGGGTTAGAATGTGATGTGGAATGAGAAAGGAGGTTAAAACTGGGAGCGATGGGACTGTATTCAGTAGTGCGTGCCAGCTGCCGTGTTTCCATGTGAAGGGTATGAAAACATCACCAAATGAGGAGATTAAGCTAGGTTTACAGCTGCTTTCTGTTACTTTCAAAGAGTCTGCTATACTGTGCTGGCAAACACCTGTAATTTTGGGACCGATTTGGAAAACCTGCTCTAGGTGAACCTACTTTAGCAGGGGTGTTGGACTACATGATCTCCAGAGGTCCCTTGCAACCCCCTACTGTTTTGTGATTTCATGTGAAGAAAGGCCATTCATCTTTAAGATTTATTTTGCTAAACCATGGGAAAATGGATGTCATTGAGAGCATTGTTATTTTTTCAGACTTATAGGAAAAAATGGAAAGTACCTATAAAGATTGTGCTGGATACTGTATGTGTGTACCATGGGTAGCTGTTGCCCAAACATCGGGAACCATTTACTGAAATGAATGGGTTTTTTTTCCCCCAATTTCAGTGACGTTCTTTCTAGTCACTCTTTTTTATAGAACAGATTTAAAACAAAGAACTTGCAAACTGTCAGATGTTCACTGATGAAGTCTGTTAATTTTTCTTACCATTCCTTTTTTATTGTGGCACTGGAATAAGCAATACAATTATATTTTCTTAAACCAACTCAAAAGCCATTTCCATGTGACGGGGCAAAAGTTAGGGTCCATCTCCACAGCACCGTGGACCAGTGCCCATGTGTTTCTTGGCATTCTCTCTTAACTTTAAAAGAAAAGAACAACAAAAGATGTAGTAGTATGGCATTTTTCACCTGAGTGATTCTGATTCCTTCCTTGTCACAGCCCCTACCAACTGTTTTTATACTGTCTCTTCAGCCATTCTGGTTATATTTCTTTCTTGCATGTCTTCATACTGTTGATATAGGTATGACACCTGATAGAGCAAAACGATCCAGCACAGCAGCTCTTTATCTTTGTGTGTCATAAACCTGTCTTGGGGCCTTACGTTAAATATCTTAAATCCTTTTGGGGGTGGGCACACAGCAAATCAGACCTGGATTTGCAAGGATCCTGAAGAGGCTGTGGTTTGGGGTCTTCCAAGGGATGTGATGCTGTTTATCTCTCCTGAAAATCAGCCTGTGTGTTTCCAGGCCTTAATGTAAATGTGTTAGACTTAGTGCGAGCTTCTGCTTAAAGTTTCTAATCTTCTTCCTGCCAGATGCATCATTTCAGGAGTAATAATCATTCCCACTGAACCATTCTATTCTCAAAGCAATATATATTTAACATACATTTGTCTATTATGCTCCATTATTAAGTACTATATCTATGTGTTTGTTAAGTGAAGAGTGATAATGTCAGTAAACAAAATGCAAAAATTGTAAGTATTTCTGCATTCAGGTCCTAAAGTGATGGAATTTTAAACATAATCAGTATATATGATGGTATCTTGCTAGCTGCCAAATGAAAGAGGAATGGATGCATATTTAAACTGAACTAGGTTTGAATTCTGCAAGTGCTGAACATAGATGGCTAGATTCATTGCAGCTCTCTGTATTATAGATTTTTAAGGAGAATGTGGTTTTAGGTGAAGGAGGGGGAGAGACAGTTTGTGGGGTTGTAACACCACACGAACCCCAGACTCTGTATCTAATGAGGATACTTGGCCAGGTTTTTCCATGCATATACTTCAGTAGAGGAATGTATTAATCACAGTGAATCTATTCTGCCTAACAGGCAACCAGAATTTGTCTATAATCAGCTTCTGTGTGTGTGTGTGTATGAAAGTTTTACTTCTGTAGCAAGAATGTTTCAGAATGAAGATTTAGGATATATGCATTTAAAAATGAGAGTTAAGTTAAAGCAAAACAAAAGAACAACACTGTGTAATAACCTGTGCTTTGCTGCAGGTAGGCTGAGAGAAGTGTGTTGTAGCAAGTGTTAAGTATTAGGAGATGATGAGTAGTATGGTTATCTTAAATTGTTAGTGATCCTCTGTATCATAGTGACTGGCAGACCACAGAACATGTCCACTTGGTCTGTTGAGCCAGGAAGCATCTGTCCTCTTTTTCAAATGATGCTTGTTGCTAATTGCTCTTGAGTTGTCCCCACTGAGTTTTTCAGAGTTTTTTTGGACTACTTAATATTGAAGCCTTCTGATACTGTCCGTATGTCTGCTTCCTGATGGTGTTTAAGAATTCTTTTGGTGCTAGTTTAACAGCGATCAGATTTACAGAGCAAGCGAAGTGGTCACAGACAATGCAGAGGAAAACAAGAAAAAAGTCAGCATGAATTCAGAAGTGAAAATGGGAGCAATAAAAATATATGACTGGTGCAGAATGAAGATTGATTTCCAAGTAGCTGTATTTAATTATTTTTTTCACACTTTTATAAAATGTAAATGGTATTAATATAAATTTGATGAGAAAGCAGAATATCACTGCATCTTCTTAGTGTCTGGTATGTTCCAGTGATATGAACAGTGTAAGTCTGGTTTAAGTGAGTTTGAAGTAAAATTAAACCTATTCTTATGTCACTGTTTTCATCTACTGAGTACCAGTGACTGAAAACCTAAACTTGTTAATTTCTCTTAAAAATGAAATAATAATTTTTTTTAAAAATCTGGTTTACAAATGGAAATGTCATGAAAAAATTGCTTTTTTCATGGCTAAGTCTTGAGAGTCAGCAGAAATAATCGTAGATGTGTTAAATGGTGGCATTAATGAAAACTTCCAAACTATTGTTTATTCTCTTTGAAATGGTGACCAGATCTTTCCTTTATCATCTTTGCCTTTGCCTGCAAGGAATATGATTCTTTTTTCATCGCTTTCTAAAGGGAGACACCACAAACTGGCAGCATCAGGAGAGAGGTTCGTTAAATGATGATGGTGTTTCAAGGCATTCAAAATTAGCTGTATATGCGTGAAGTGACTATTGGCTCTCTGTTATGAACCATATACTGCAGTTAATTAGATGGACTTTGAGAATATTTCCAGCCATCTGGATAGCCTCAAAAATGGTGGAAGAGCTCTCTCTCTTCAAGTTGGAAAAAAAAAAAAAATGGCAAACTTGACCTTAATATCAATTAAGACTTTAACATCTGTGACTAGAACTAATCTGTCCTACTGTTGATCTCTAAGGGCTGAAGGGCTCAGCCTGCCACCTCACCACGGGCCAAAGGGGAATGGCTGCTCCGGCGTGCCTCCCCCTGCTCCTTCCTCACTGACTTGGGTGTCCACGTGGTTGTTTCTCTCATGTCCCACTCCTCTCCAAAACAAAAGAGCTCCACAAACAAAGGCCGTTGCCTGACAGGTTTTTCCCTCTTAAATATGTTTATGACAGAGGAGCTCATTGGCTTGGCCTTGGCCAGAGTTGGATCTGACTTGGAGCCTGGGGGCTCGTTGAATCTTCTTACAGGGGCCACACCAGTAGCCCTCTCCTCTGCTACCAAAACGCTGCCAGACACAAACCCAACACAGTAGGCTTTGTAGGGAAGGGGCAGGGGAAAAGGCTGTTTCGAAGTAGTTAAATGAGACATGCTATCGTAACCGGAATAGTATAATTTGAGGTTTCTTTGTTTGCTTTCATTTGTCCCACTTAGGTCTGAAACCCAGAGAGCCATGCAGCAGGTGTTGTGCTGGCTGTTTAAGTCCAACCACACTACTTTTTAGACTGAATTTTTTACAGCTACTCAAGCGTTGGTGCTGTAAGGGTAATTACCATTTTCTCACCTTAATAGAACTTTTTTCTGAAGAAATTAAAGCATTCCTATCTCCATGCTTCTTTCTCAGCGATTTAGCATATCCCCAGTGCATTTAATTGTTCATTAAGCAGGTGCTACCTAAATTAGAAGGGAAAAGGTAATCTACCATACAACATGACCCAATACTTGCTTAAAAATGAACTAATTTTGTTCCAAACCATAGCAAATAACTTGGGCTTGTCCCTTGAGCTCTGGAAATTCCATGCAGAGCTTATAAATGTCACTCCTCTGTCCATATGCAGTTTGTACACATGCTGTTTTGTAAAACGAGGCATCTTGTCAGTCTTGGACAAAGTTGGGATAATGTAGGGAGAAACCACAGGCAATTCCTTTTTTAAATATCATGACATACATGGAGAATCAAATAAATAGTTCAACAGAGATTCTGGAATTAGATCTGTCTCCCTTCTCCATAGATCTGTTGATCTGTTTAGAATTTCATGAGGCTTTAAGGACATGTGAACAGATCTGGAGACTCTGATTAAGGTTTATAAAAAGATTAAGGGACAAAAAGAAGCAGACAGACTTCTTGCAGAACTTGCATAAATGCTTCAATGATTTGGTGATTAAATTCAAAGTTTAGCTAAAGCATTATGACCACTGCTGTAGTTCATTCTAAGCACGTATTTATATTTGAGTGCTTTCAATATCTCCATAAATCTGACAACAGGAGCTAACAGCTCCAATAACTGTGTTTTTGGGGATTTCATTTTTAATTATTCTCATTTACAGTCCATAGCTGCATGCAGATCACTGGAAATACTCAGAAAAGACTGAGTGCTAGGGGAGGAGACACAGTTTTCTCAACATGCTTCACTTGTATTAGAATTTTAAATTCTTATGGTACCATTCATAGCCTTTAAACATTATGCCAAACAAGCCACAGGAAAAGACATGGTCCTTACCTAAGAAACCTGCAACATATTTTAAAAAATACAAATTAAATATAATTACTACAAATTTTGTGCAATGACAGTAGTAATAGTAACAGTAGTAACATAATACAGACCGGAGATACCTTTTGTCGTGTTTGCCATCAAAATAATGTCTGTATCTCCTATGCCTCTTTTGCAGTTAAACCTGGCTGGAAGAGCAGCACTGAACTTCATTTTTGTTCTTTTATATTACTACCCAATGTTATCCCTAATGTTTCAGATACTTCCTTGCATCTTTCCTCCACTCTCTTACAGAGCAGGGAAGTGCTGCAGTGTTCAAGATGAATCCCTCATGATGGAGAGGGTTCAGATTTGGAGAAAAGGGTTCAGTCCTCTTCAATAATGGTATAAAATATATTGGTAGTTACAGTTTTTGAAACTGCTATATGTACATATCAGAAAGGCTGAATTACTCTGATCTTAGGAATGTCAAATATTATATAAAGCAATGCTTTTCTTCCTGGTGGAGTTCTAACATCAACGCGTTACAGCAGTGTTATTAAGCAGGTTTTTTCTGTAGAAAGACTAAAAGGTGGGCACATTTTTGATCTTTTTCTTCCCAAAGGTGTTTGGTAATTTATGTGGTACTTTGCAACTCATTGTAAAACTGCTTAATGAGCAAATTAAAGCTTCAGAAGGCTGTTCGGCTTGTGGAACAGAATCCTGTTCAGTATTTCAGTTCTTTCATCTTAAGCCTCTCTCCTCCCATCTGTCCTAACCGCTGCTGCTGCTTTTGTATGGTGCCCATACCTTTCTGACCATCAGCTTCTGTCCTCCACTGTTCATCCTCTTTACAGAATTTCCATTCCTGTAAAAATATCCTAACCTTCCATGGCCTACTCATAGTTTTCACATTCTATTTGAAGTCATGAATGTGCAGAAAAATGGCAGATTTACACCCACTAAAATGGGGGGAGGTAGAAGTAATGTCCCTGTTCCCTACTTAACATACTGACCCATCTGCTGGGTAGTTGGACATTCACCCCACTATTCTCTTTAGAAATGGTTTTTCTTTGCTACTTGTAGCTTTAAGCAAAAATTTCTTTACTCTGTTTGCAGAAAAGTCCAGCATGAAATACTGTTGTTAGAGCCAAAAAGGTAAATGATTAATATATTCCTGTATTATTTATTTTCTGTTCTGCAATTCAACATATTGACTCTCGAGAATTCACAATGAAGAAATTAAATGTCTTGGAAGGCTCTGCTGACCTCAGAATTAATGAAGTAAAGACCATTGATTTTACTGGGAATAGTGCCTTGTGAATTAACAAATTTCTTTGTTATATGTATGTTTTGAGGACAGTGAGAAGATCTGAAAGGCATCTAGAAAAATTCAAGTTGGTGATGTCTTTCTCAAATCAGGGTCTATAATCACACCCTCTTCATTCGGTGCATGCTCATGGCAAGGAAGGAGAGGAAACTATTCTGCTGCAGACAGTATTTCACTACGGTGAAATGTTAATAAATGTGACTTAATTTTGGTTAAACTATGAAAATCAGGCAGGTTCTAGTTGTGGATAATTTGATTCCAAAATGTGTGCACTCCCTAATGATAATTTCCTTTTAAACACACGAGGCACTCTTTCAGAGCAAGTAGAGATAATTTCAATATGGTGCAATTGGTATTGTCAGGTTTTACTAGTAATCAATAGAAAAAGCTGGCAGCAGCATCACTTATTAGCACATAGTTTTTCCATTTATTGAAAAAAAAAGTTCACATTTTGATATAAAATCCATAAATTGTTGACAGGTCTTCACTGTTCTTATGACTGACAGTAAATTAATTAAAAGAAGCCTTATCAGACTGGTGCTACCACATAAAATCTTTTATGGCTGTGATGGTTTGTTTACCACCCCACCCACCCCCCACTCCACAAAGACTTTTGCAAAGGAAGATCAGCTAGTTGGAGTTGGAGCAGACGTCTCAGCAGTCATTGAATGGTCAGAGTTGAGCTAAAAGTAGTTAACAGTCTTGAAGGTAAAGACAAGAATGTTGTAGTTCACAGGGACAGGAAAAAAGGAGCCAGAAAGTGGAATGAAGAGGAGCATAACGAACTCATTTAGATGAATATTAGCATTCACAAAGGCCAAGAAAAAGAAACCTGTAGTAATAATTTGACAATGTAATATATTGAACAAGACTAATATGAAAGGAAGGTCTTATCTTAGATTTGACACTCAGACACTGCAAAATATAGATGCAGAATAAAAATATGCCTGAGTGGAAAGTTGGGTCTGAACCAGGATAGAACAGTGCGCTGCCCTAATTGAGAAGCTCTCAAGTTGCTGAATTTTGAGTTTGGTTTAATAAAACGTATTTTTTACCAAATAAGACTAATTGTTACTTAAACTAACTTTGTTAGTTTAAGAATGTATTTGGTTGAGAGTTATAACTAATGATATCAATTTAAAATTGATTCAAGTTAAACCAGTTCAATTTCTCACGAATACTGAATTTCAGGTGGGTGAACTACTGGTAGAAGACATTAGGGCAAAGTTTTTCTGCAAAGGCAATTTCCAGATAGTTGGCAGTTATGAAAATTAAGCTTCTTATTGATGGTTAAGTCAAACATAGGAACCGAACTCTCTTCTTTTTTTGTCACTTGGCCTTAGTGACTTGCCCAGGGTCACTCCGTGAGTCAATGGCAGAGCTGGAAATAAAACTTCAAGAATTATTACCCCCAACCACAGGCACTAACCACAAGACAATCTTTCTCCTCATTTCCCTTTTAATGGACTACTCTTGCATTTAGCATTCCACACCAGTCAACAGGGGAAGATTATTTGCTATAGTTAGACAAGGATAATAAAGAGTACCTCAGAGTTTATGCATGAAAACAGCTATAAAAATGGTTGGTTTTATTATTATTATTTATTGTTTGCAAACGTGGAAATTCAGCAAAACTTTACAGATAAAGGAAGCCCATCACAGGACTTAAGTTTCCCTTTACTTCTTTTCTGTGCCAAAGGCAATATGCATTACTTAAAATATTTAGTTGAAATAAGTTGCTGCCAACATTTTGCTGATATTTAATCTTGGAAGAATATATTAAAAAATTTGGAAGAACTCATTAAGAAAAATAATCTTAAATTACCCTGTTCCCATTCTTAGCTTCTCTTCTTCACCTAGTAATTGTTACGTGGCTCTCTGCTAAGAACATAAACCAGGACCTATTAGTGAAATCAAAAGTACCGATAGTCCTGAGTAATCTGTGAGGGTTTTCTTTCATTACCAGATCATTTTCACTCATCTGAATGCCAGCTCAGTTCTCCACGCTGAGGTCAGTGACCAAATTTTTTAGTTGATTTGTCTTCCTGTCGTTGCCAATCAGTGTGAGGAAGTGGTGGGAATGAGTTGTATTATCAAGTACCATTCAACACGAACAGCCCATAAAAATTAATGTCTGTATTTTTCTTTTGGGGATTCCATTAATTTAAATGTGAACCATATTTGACAGCAAACATTTACACCGTGAATTGAAATAATTGAGAAATGAGATGAAAAGCTAAGGTTAGCAGGTTATGAAACTTCAGACAGTCTGATGGCACAAGTTCAGCAAGAATATTAGAGCATGACCGCCATTGGGAAAGACACAATATGAAAACTGACTTCTTGAAGACGTAGTCAGAAAATAAAAGAAGTGGATATGCGTACCTAACAGAACTTGGCAGTGGTTGTAGAGGTGGAACAAAAGCATGGGGTAGCTAAATGCAAGGCAGCAAGCAGTGCTTGCATATCCAGTTTTGCCAATCCTGTCAGCGAGCTGAAAAGTTGTGCCATGCAGCTCACCATGGAGAACAGAGAATAACCTTCAAGATGTGTGTGGTAATGAGGCTTGAGGGCAACACTCCATCATGTTCAGGAATTGCAAATTACTTCCATGAAGAGAGGACCTACCCCCATACATTCAGGGTGCTAGAGGGGTGCTACATCTATCTAGTAGCAGAGCAATGAGGCAGTGGTGTAAAAGATTGATGCTTTCAAGGGCCACAAGGCCCTGCAGCAGCTGGTGTATATTTTTTAATTCAGAATCTCTAGTACTTTTTGCTTGTGGAATGAACATCTATGAGTGAGCCCAAGGTGGTTAAATAGAGAGTTGGTGCTGATAATAGATAAGATGCTGGTACTAAGAAAGGGTGAATAAATTAGCATGAGCAAGTAGTTCAGTAGTGCTACTGAAGAAATGAGACAGATCCTTTTGAATGCTGTACTTGGGCAAGTAAAGTTGTATGCAAAAGTGTAACACATTCACTGTTATGTCTGATAATGCTACCTACACTAAACTTGAAAAATGTGACAAAATTTATTGTTTTGTGAGGAACTACAGACAAGTACAAGTGTAGTTGGTGTGCCTGGAACTATATGGAGCTTCTTGTCATTCATCATGTCCACCCTGTGCTTTTTCAATTTAAAGGACTTCCTGTGTTCTCTTTCTGTTATTTTATTACCAAAGGATTGAGAGTATAATCAACTTCAGTTGGGCAAGAAACAGCAGTTTTAAAGCCTTCTGCTCCTTGGTCATTTGTGTGACTCATACTTATGTTTTGTTTATTCTTTAATGCTAAATCCCCATTGAGTGAGGAAAAAAGGAAGCAAGCAAGTCTCAGAACCTAACTCAAACCACAGTCAACAAGTAGCAGAATCCAAGAGCAAATTTCAGGCTTCACTTGACTACAGATTAATTCTGCATTCTAACTGTGTTCTCTGGTTCATTAACATTCCAGTTTCTTTTGTGTTTTCTGAGCACTGCATTTAACTCTAACACATCCCAGTTTATTTTTGTATTACCTCATTCCACAACAACATTCCAATAGCAGGCACCAGTCTCAGCAAAATGCAGCTTCTGTTTTAACTTTTTTTTTTACCTCCCCTCCAACAAGTTTCTCATCAATTCCGTAAGGCAATATTTCACCAAGTGTGCATTCAAAATGAGGATAAAGTTTAGTGTTTGAGTGTATCAATAAAAATAGCCTTTTCCCCGCTTTTCCCCCCTCTCTTTTTTTTTTTTTTTTTTTTTTTTTTTTTTTTTTTTTTTTTTTTTTTTTTTTTTTTTTTTTTTATTTGTAAGCCATTTGGATCTTTCAGAACTCTCTTACAAATCATTGATATTGTTATGGTACTCTCTAGTCTCAGTAGAGAGACTTAACCTCTTAAATAGACTCAAGGAAGGGGGAAACCCTTCCATGATAGCAGCAATACTAGGTTTGTTTAGCAAGATTCCTCTCACCCTCTCCGCCTTTTAGAAAGGCATAATTTATAGCTAGTAATCTGAAAAGAACATGAAGAACTGGTTTAAATGATAAAATAAGTACAGTAAAATTTACTGAATGTGAAGTCATCATGTAATCTTGTTAAAGTACAAATTACATAAACCGTCAAACTTTGGGTCTGCAACTTAATCATCTGGATTAAGAGAAATCTCCAGGTGCATGAGGTTTTACGCATTCCTCTAAAGCATTAGACCACAGCTGGAAACAGATGAGGATGATCTGTGGCGCTTAGTGTAACAATTTCCAGAAAAATATGCATTTAGAATTTGCAGCCATAAAATGAGTACATTTATTTGATGGATTTCTGTTTTTCCCTTGAGCAAATGGTATTCCAAAACCAAAATGTTTGGCAAACTGCAATAGAAAGCATGAGAGAGCTTTTTTTTTTCTTGTTGTCTTTATCCTTTAATAAAAGGTGAGGGTTGCAATGCAGTTCTTTCACTCTGTTCTGTTCCATGTGCCTCAGTCACAAATATGTAATGGAAATGTGGTGTGACTCATGTCAGCTTTGCAAGCTGCTCCATAGTCAAATGTCAGGGGATTCAGACCTGACTTCAGAGCCTTGGTCCTGGAATTATTTCTGGTTTTCATATGGTGGTTGTGTAATATACAACAAAAAAACTAAGCAGAGAGTATAACATAGATTCTCTCACATCCCACTCTGTATCTTGAGTACAAGATGAAACCCTGAAACATTTATTTCTCAGACTTTTCTGTAGCCTGGTGGACAGGCACTCTGGCTTGTATTCCTCCTGCAAAGTTCTAGGCACTTAATGGAAATGTTAAAGGAGTTCAGGATCTTCCCTCAATCATAGAATGGTTTGGGTTGGAAGGAACCTTAAAGATCGTCTATTCATAGTAGTTAAGAGACTTGTAAAGTGTGTTACCTATGAAACTCCAGCTGCTGTATAGAAATAAGTTCTTCAATAAGGCTATATTTTGCAGGATCAAGGAAGCAGGAAGTGTGAGGCTGACTCAAATATTTCACAGAATAATAGAATTGTATAGTGGTTTGGGTTCGAAGGAGGGTTAAAGGTCATCTAGTTCCACCCCATCTTCCACTAGACCAGGCTGCTCAAAGGCCATCAGCCTGGCCTTGAACACTTGCAGGGATGAGGCACCCACAGCTTCTCTGGGCAACCTGTTCCAGTGCTCATCACCCTCATAATAAAGAACTTCTTCCTTATATTTAATGTAAATCTACCCTCTTTCAGTTTACAGCCTATTGCTACATGGCCTTCAGAAAAGTCCCTCTCCCGCTTTCTTGTAGGCACCCTTTAGGTACTAAAAGGCTGCTGTAAGGTCTACCTGGAGCCTTCTCCCGGCTAAACAATCCCAGCTCAGCCTGTCAATAATGAATGGAAAGAGAGAAGCAGTTCTCCGTCAAGAGATTTACAGGTAAATTGCCCATGGGATGTACACATGAGCACGCATATATGCCCTCTCAGCCGAGAGAGATCCACCACAAATATTCTCCAAGTTTAGGAAAGCACATAGATGGGGGAAGACTTGCCTCTCTGAGATGCATGATGGGTGGGTTTGAGCTGCTTCTACCCGAGGGAAGACCCAGATCCCACCTCTTCCATTCCTAGTTATATTTGGTAATCTACAGGGCACTGTGTAAGCCATTATTGTCACCCATCATTGGACATGGCTTACAGGTATAAGTCTTACCTGCAGATGTGGTACGTGGATCTAAAGTGAAGGGAGCCACTAAGATCTGACTCCAGTGTCTTTGCTTCAGAGCATGGCAGAAATTTGGAGACACTCCTCATGTCTAGCTGTAGGTTTCTCCTTGCTGACTTTGGGTCTTTCTAAGTCATTCTTTGGAAGATTTTTTGTTTTGGTTTGGTTTTGTGGGGTTTTTTTGTTTGTTTTTTTTTAAGGGAACACAGAGTCCTTGGTTGAAAGCAAAATAAGAACATGTATATGTTACTGCCTCTCTCTGTGAACTGACTTATGTGGGGGCAACGTTCACAGTCACGGACTTAGCTAGATTAGGCAGGTTTCCAACACATCCCAGACCCCTTCAGGTCTTCAGCTCCTCTGCTAAACCTGTTCTCTCTTCTGCTCTGTAAGGATAAGGGCTAATTCTCTTTTCGCTCCTTCCATTCTGGATGAAGTGAGCGTAAGCAGGGCTGACTGCACCCACAAGAGATTACTAATCACTTCTGGCAGCTTGGTATTAATATACCCATCACAGCATCAAATCCTGGGGCTGTGAAAAGGTATATGCATCTTCTTAAGGCTCTTAGCCTGAAAGACATAATTTAGTTGTAAACAGGGATATTTCTATTAGCAATATAATCTCCTTTCCCCAATTCTACGCTGAAGGTAGTCACCTAGCTGGTTTTATTTGTGGTTGTAAGTCTGTAGTAAACTGTGTGACTTAAGCGTGTTGCGTATCAATGTAATGCATAAGTCATGGTCAACTGAAAATAAGCCAGATCTTTGCATGTGTGAAAGCATCACTCAAGTGAACAGAACGATCATGTTTACATGATACTTCTTTCCTCTCACTGTAAGCATTGAAGGGTAAGTGAAATGCCAATTGTCAATATGCAGTTATGACATTTGATATTGTGAAAAATTGTTTAATTTGTGAACAACCTAATAGGACGGGTTCTCCAGAATTATTTTGTTTCTCCAGCTGAAGAAGTGATGATATAATAATATCAGAAGATGTTACAGTAGCATTTTTGTCAGTGTAGTATGAAGTGCCTTGCTCTAAATTTGAAGTAGATGTTAAATGTTCTCTGTCAGTTAGGTGGCTTGCTGAGGAAGAAGGTCATACAGTAAGAAATGGAAAACTATCTGTTTCTTCCTGTGTTTTCCTTAGCTTAGTATTTTAAAATTCTAAGGAACTGGATATTTGGGGGCTTTGTTGTTATGTGTTATTTTTAAATAACAGGAAAGAAGCGATTTGCCTGTATTAGCACAGTTCCATTTTTTTAATACAGCCCTTTTAAGATCATCTAAGTAGAGCAAGGTGAGCATTGTCTCTCTCACGAAAGATAAGGGGTTACAGCTGATGGGAAACGTATCAACCTGAGCTGCTGCTTGTACTAATTACACCTCTGTTCAAAGCCAAGGTGCGATAACAACTGTTTTGTCTAGTGTAGGGCAGAAAATACGCATACAGTCTCTCATGGCTTTAGTACCAATCCTTTCAAAGACTGTCCTGGGTTTACTAAAAATCGTAGTAATTTCAAATTCAATAAAATCCATCCATTAAAAGTTCAACAAATAATTGTCTGCAGCATGCTGAAACATGTTACAGAAAACTCAGTAGGTTTTTGGGTGTTCTGTTTTTGTTATGTTTAAATAAGTGAAATGTTGGAATAAAATAATTTTCTCCAACGCTTCAAATGTCACAACTGTACTTCTGAGAAGAAAATGGTCTGAGATTAAGAGGCCTAGCTTTTTTAGGTTGCGTGAAAATTGAATCAACTAAGCATTTTAAAATTTTCTTCATTTTAAATTAATAGCTGATATATTCATTCTACACAGGACTTTGGTTAGATTTATTACATACTTGACTCCAATTCCTGGAAAAATACTGAAAGAAGTCACTAAAAGTACCTGTAAGCACCTAGAAAAATAAAGGATATGAGGGATAGTAAACATACTTTTGCCAAGAACAAAATGTGTCAAACCAATTTAATTTTCATTTCTCGTAGCATACCATGACTTGTGGGTAAAGGGCAGGCAGTAGATGTCACATATTTTCACTTTAGCAGAATAAATTATAGTAGGTGGATAGAAACTGTTGAAAAAGCTGTAATAAGAGAGTTATTAATATTTCACTATGAAAAAGAATTAAATTATTAAATCTGTAGATGACATCTACCTGAGATGTACTGTAGGTACTTGGAAAAAAGTGAAGCAGAAGATCAGGAAAAAAAGTTATGAAGTGCTTATATAAGGAGAGGTACCTGGAAAGTGTAATGATGTTGCAGTAAGTATGGAATGCCTCAGTTTTGTTAAAGTTTAAAATAAATTGTGAGCAGCCACCATCTGGTTTTAACTCCATTCACCACCACTCTCTTTGTCCCAAAAGAGGCCTGCCCCAACCAAAGCCATGAGCAGCCAGTTTCTCCAGCAGAACGCTCTGGGAAACAGTGTCAAAAGCTTTGCTAAAGTCTAGGTACACAACATCCACAGCCTCTCTCAGGTGGGTCACCTTGTTCTAGAAGGAATCAGGTTAGTCAAGTAGGACCTGCCTTTCATAAATCCATGCTGACTGGGCTTGATCACCTGGTTGTCCTGTATGTGCCATGTGATGGCACTCCAGATAATCTGCTCCATAACGTTCCTCAGCACTGAGGTCAGAGTGACAGGCCTGTAATTCCCTGTTTCTCCTTCCAGCTCTTCTTCTACATGGGCGTCACATTTGCTAACATCCGGTCAACAGGTACCTCCCCAGGACTGCTGGTAAATGATGGAAAGTGACTTGATGAGCGCTTCCACCAGCCCCTTAGTATCCTTGGGAGGAGCCAATCCGGCCCCACAGACCTGTGCGTGTCTGTGTGGCTCAATATGTCACTGAGCATTTCGTCTTGGCTGATGGGGTGTTCCTTCTGTTCCCCTTTCCTGTCTCCCAGCTCTCGGAGCTGGGCACTCAGAGAGCAGCTGGTCTTACTCTTAAAGACTGAGGCAAAGAAGATATATAAGGACCTCAGCCTTTTCTTCATCCTTGGTCACTCTGTTTCCCTGCTCATCCAGCAGAGGATAGAGATTCTCCTTAGCCCTTCTTTCGTTGTTAATGTACTTACAGAAACACTTTTTGTTGTCTTTTACAGCAGTAGCCAGATAAAGCTCCAATTGGGCTTTGGCCTTTCTAATTTTCTCCCTGTACAGCCTCATGAAATCTTCATAGTCTTCCCCAGTGGCCTGCCCCTTCTTCCACAGGTCATAGACTTTCCTTTTCTTCCTGAGTTCCAGGGAAGCTCTCTGTTAAGGCAGGCCAGTCTTCTACCCTGCTGGCTTGATTTTTGTCATATGGGGGCGACCTGCTTCTGATCCTTAAAGATTTCCTTCGTGAAGTATGTCCACCTTTCTGGACTCCTTTGTCCTTCAGGACTGCCTCCCAAGGGACTCTGTCAACCGGCTTCCTAAAAAGGCCAATGTCTGCCCTCCGGAAGTCCGAGATGGCCTCCAACCTTCATATCACCCACAAGTCCTTCTCTGTCTCGTGAGCAACAGGTCTAGCAGGAAGCCTTCCCTGGTTGCCTCCCTCACCAGCTGTGTCAGGAATTTGTCTTCCATGCAATCCAGGAACATCCTGGACTGTTTCCTCTCTGCTGTATTGTATTTCCAGCAGACATCTGGTAAGTTAAAGTCCCCCATGAGAAAAAGTGGGAATGATTGCAGGACTTCTCCCAGCTGATTATAGAATATTTCATCTACCTCCTCATCCTGGCTGGGTGGTCTATGACAGTCTCCCAGCAACTGAATAACATACAGCAAAATAAATGCTTCCAAAATTTGTTTAACTTCAGAATACCTGCAGAGAATATATTTTTTTAATATAAAACTGCTGTTTCGTTACTGTTAGCATTTAATTGTTGTGTTTCCAGACAATACATTTTTAATATCAATCCCATTAATATGTTTTACCATCTTTTTCTCAGTATGATTGTTTTATCTTCACGGATATCTTCACTTTAAAAGATGAACATTTAATGTGCTCTTGGCATGAATTCATTTTTAATAAACGATTAACAAGTCAAATCTCTATGGATTTCTTCCTCTTAAAAATCAACTCAAATTCTCTTCCAGCAAGGAATTTTTGGTAGATCCTGGCATTTGAATTTGCTATACTGTAGCTTTTTCAACATTATTCATAATAAGAAAAAAGGAAAAAATCCTCGGTCCCTCGACCCTTAACACCTGGTTACTCAGACTGTAGGGTTTTTTCCCTTTTGATACATTTATGAAACAGTGTACAATTTTTTTTTTGCTGGTTCTTTTAAGCTGTGATGAAGCCTGGGTTGTATTACCATGATGTTCTAATTTCCTAGCAGAAATTAGCAAAATTGCAAATTTTGTCCATTTATCTACCTGTCAAAATATTTGTATTGTACTCAAGCACAGATTCAGTCTTCAGTAGCAGTTTTTGCATTGATGTTTCAAAGATCTGAGTTGCAGAACTGACATTGTCCAAGTATGGAAACAGCAATTCCACGCGTAACTTGAAAACCTACCTCGGTAAACTACAGACCTAGTCTTCTGTCTATTCTGTCCAAGACTTACAAAGGAGATGGAGTGACTATATTGATGGTTGACTTAATATTGTCAGTGACCAGTATTCAAATGATAAATTAAACATACCCTGAGCTTGCATGTGAACTCCAGGAAAACTCCGTGAAATGTACATTCCAGCTCTCATGGCAGGGTGGACGCCCTGTGAAAAAAGCAGGTCTGAGTTACTTTCTGTTGTGCTGACCATAGAATTGGGAAAACATGGATAAGCTTTTGGGCCTTGCTGTTCAAAACAGATTTTTTTATTCCCCCAAAAGAACAGTTTTTCAGGATTTAGTTATGTTTATCAGCTGCGTCAGTTGGGAGAAGGTACTTTGGTACTTGTGGGATGGAGTGGAAAAGGCTGAGTTGTTCTTTCCAGGCAGAAAGAGGTCTAGTTTGTAGAAGTGTAAACTATCCTCTGTAAACTTCTATGCTAATTGCTCTGTGTAAATTTAGGAAATCTGACAGTGTGTTTTATCTGCTCACAGATACTCAACATTTGTACCAGCGTTTTCTTCTTGACCTCCAGTGAGTTACTGCACTTAACTGAAGTCAGTGACTTTTCCCATTCATGCTCCAGTTGGAGCTGTAGCACTGTAATGTCTTGCATGTAGCCTGTTGTTTTGCGGTCACTCTTGCTGTTAACAGAGAACTTTGTGGTCAAGGGGAAGGCTTCTCTTGGATCATTTTGGGCAGCTGAAGTTGCGTTTTGATGTGAAGTTGATGCAAGGCTTAAAACTTACACAAAAATTAGTTTGCTCTGAATTTTAGACTGTTGTATTACAGACTAGAAGGAGACAAGTGGGTACAAAACTACTTGGCCAGGATCCTGAGGTAAGATCTGCCCTTGGTTTTTATTTATACCTACTTGATTTTAGTAACAGTTGGAGGGACTAAGGCCTCACTCCAGCAAAACACCTAGTTGTCATCTCATCTTCAGCGGTGCTACCAGCTCCCTTGAGTTAAACAGGGCTACTGTCAGTTTTCCACTTGGGGTGCACTGACTGTGCTGTGTGGGATCAAGGCCATACACAAACTGGGATTTGCTGACTTTACTGTCCTAAAGGTTTGGGGTTTTATTTGTTTTTTATGACTAACAGACAGTTCTTTTGGGAAATGGTGGTGAACCTGAGTTAACTTCGGCATTTTAAAGAAACTGCAGCAAAGTGGAGGAACTAATGTGCGTATATAGTAACGCAGGCGGAGTTTTATTGGGCAAACCAAATGTGGTCACTTCTTCCTTCATTGTGTTATGGAGACAGTGTTCTCCTCAGATTTGGGCCTGCCTTGCTACACTCACAAACGTTGTTGTGTGTGTGGAATTCAAAGACGTGTTCCTGTGCCATTGTGCATTGATGTGCTAAGCCTGAGACGTTAACTTAAGAGGAAACTTATGTTTATTTTTGTTAAATAGGAGCTAAAGTTTTTTATAATAGAGTTCAAAGAGGAATGGATAAAGCAGTCTGAAGAACTTATAATTGACCTGGATTTATAAACTATGTAGCTATATATATCTCCTGGTTACTTCGAAAAAGCTTGTCATCTTGCTTCAAAGGTGCTGACAGCTTCGACTCTGGTACAGTTTTGAAGCCTGCAAAAACACAAATGCCATCCAGGATAACCTTTTACCAACACCAAAAGGCAGGTCGAGTGACAGAGGAGGCCATGTGGGGCTAAACTGATGTCTGAAGAGGATTCTTCTTCCTTTATTTATGTTCATTTTAATTGCTCAGTCACAGAGGTAAAAGGGGAACACCCGCAAGCATTCCCCCGTAGTGTGGCTCTGTGACCATGAGGATCGTCTCTTTTGCAAGCATCTTTTCTAAGCAGTTGCTGGTGCTTTATACCTTATAATGTAGCCATTTTTATTGTTTTCTACTTAGTTACAGTACATCTCAGTGCTTACATTACCTGCTTTTCTTCCTCAGCCTGTACTAATTCTGTCCATCCTGAAGTAAGGAATCTTGAATTGTTTCCACATAGTATTGTTTCAGTAGATGTGATCTTCTGGGTTTTGTTGCTTGGGCTTTTTTTTTTTTTTAGATATAAAGCAATCCAGCACAGAGGATGACTATGGTGTTCGGAAAATTGCTATTTTGTTAAATGCAAGGGTTTTTTTGTCACTGTTAGGAAGCAAATTAAAAATACCGTAGGCAGATACCATTAGAAGGTGTTTTTGTTGGGGGAGGGGATTGTGAGGGTTTTGTCATTTAAATACTTTTAAGGCTGTGCTTGTTGAATGTGATCACTGCTTTGTGTGTATGGGTGCACTGAGCTAGGTATTGTCATGTATTAGGGAATTAATGCAGCCTTTGTTCTTGTGGTTTATCTAAGTGGTGAGTAAGCATTCTTGCAGCAGTTTTTTTAGACATGCAGAGTACGTCTTTACTTTCAAGCTTCCAAGTTTTTCTAGTAAGGTGATTTCAGTTCTGTTTACATAAATGAACATAATACACTGAGATGAAATAGAAAATACTGTTCTAAAGGGATTTTCTAAATATTAGAATTAACTTTAAGAATATATATAAAATAATCGATATTTTAAACTACTGTCAATTACAGTAATTCGGACAGGCCACATAACGTGAAACCTTATTAGATAACCATGCTATAGGAAGAACTTCAGCTTTCAAGACCCTTTAAGTGTATGGTCTCCATAACTGTAAACTGGTAAGAACCAATACCAGGATTGCTAAGAAAGTACTTAAGCAAGTGCAGTATTTGCACTTGTTGGGTTTGGCCAGCCCAATAACCACATGCCTGGATTTCTTGCCTGACCTGAAATGACACTGCAGGAGCTGCTACAGCAGCCTGCTCAGTGGAAATGGGGCCAGGACTGAGGGTGAGAGCTGGGCTCTAGCACCTAGCGTTCAATCTCCTTGTGTCTGGCGTAGCAGCCATACTGCACTGTAGGAAATAGGAGGAGCTACATGTCCCAAATGAAATATTGATCATGTTGGGCAGGAGGAGTTGCTGAAATACATGTTCACTTGTCAGTTCCTTTGCACAGTCCAACAGGAGAAAAGTGAGGTAAATAAGTCTTAAACCAGATAGTGGTATTCTAACTGTACTTTAGAGGAATCTTTTGAAGATACTCATGTCTTACGTTAGTGGAATATTTATTTAGGAGATGAAAGAGACTGGTCCAGTTCTCTCATCAGTATGACAGTGCTGTGACACTCCAGTCCCACTGAAACTGTCCCATAGCACAGAGTGCAGGGCACAAGAAGCAAGGGAGAAAGCAAGTGAGGAGGAAAGAAAACACAGGAGTGATATGAATCCTTGTGATTCAGCTTCTGTATTAAGCAAAATCTGTTTACGATAAAATATAAAAGTTGTCTTTTAAGCAGAGTGCAAGGCTTCGTAATCCTTTTTCCTTCCTGCTTCATCCTCCCCAGTGGTGATCTCATAGTTAAAGCCGCTTTGATAGGAGACATGGGTTTGAATCCTTTCAGATAGAGGAAGATGTTGGACTTCAATCTTCTACTCTGTCACAACTGCGTTTTGTACAAGTTTTTATGTTGGTGGTAAACATTACTAGTACTTTGATGACACATACCAGACCGAGGCTCCAGAAGCATATGGACAAGAAATAATCCAGGGTTTTTTTAAACTGGCTGGTGTTCAGCACCTCAACACTTTTTCAGCAAAACCTGAGTGGAAATGGCAAAGATAATGCCATCTGTAAAACAAGGGAGGGAGGAAAAATCTTGGCATTACAAGGTTGTCAGTTTAATTCATTTTTTTTTTTTTATAAAAGCATTTGGAACAAATAAATAACTTGTTTGTAAGCAGCTGGAAGGTTGCAGTGTAATAACTGTAAGCGAGAAATGAAGATTAATGAAGAAAAACCATGTAATATTAATTTAATTCTTTATTCTGACAGCTTAACAGTTCTGGAAGGTGGAAGAGAAGCTGTAGATGCCTGTGTATGTACATACTAGAAAATCTGTCAGAATGGACAGATATATCAAACGGGACTTTTCAGGATCCTGACTTCAGCCCGGTTATTGTTCTGTATTTTCATTAAATACTTTGAATGAAGGATAGAGACTGCTTCATAGATAGGTGACAACATCTTCAATCTTCAGGTGACAACAACATCAGAAAACATACAATGATGTTTGGGAGGCAAGGTCAGAATTCTGTGAATATAAAATCACTCTAGTTGTTCTGTTACTGTAACACTGTGGGGAAAAATAAAAAAAGCTTAGCTGGGTTGCTATGTAGAAAGGACAGATTTAAAAGTCTATATTTAGATAGGAATAATTAACTGTACAAGCACGGGATGGGTAATGACTCCTTAGGCATCAGCAATACAAGAAAAAATGTGGGTTAATAGTAAATTTTAACTAAGTAAACAGCATCTTGTCAATGATGTCAAACACCATCTGGAGTGCGTGATAGGAACATTGTGTTAAACAGCAGAAGGAATTCTTCAGCCCTCCTTGAACCTCCTAAGGTCAAAAAGGATATGGATAAATTTAGGTGAGTTCAGGAAAAAAAGAATGAAAGTCCTCAGAAGGCTGTTTAAAAAAATTAAGAGTAATAAGAAGAGGATGAAAGAACTGGATTTTTTTTTTAATACAGAGAAGGTAAAACTAAGGTGTCGTGCTAACAGCTTTCAAATATATAAAAGGCTGTTGCAAAGAAGTAAGTCGAGGATATATTCACAGTCTTTCACAGGGAGATCAGTGAGAAACAGACTTGAATTGCCGCAAGGAAGATTTAGGTTATACATCAGAAAAAAACTTCTAACAATAAGGATAGTGAAGCTTTGAAACAGGTAGCCCAGAGACAATGAGGTTTCCATTATTTGAGGTTTCAAGAAGGCTCTCTAGTTGGTATCTGGGGAATACAGCAGGAGCAGACAGAGCTCTTTTAGCCAGTGTGGTAGATGCATATGTATCTGATGTATTGAGGAAATCTATTAGCTTTATGCTGGATTCTTGGAAACAGTGTGTTTGTGATTGAACATTTGTTGTGTGATACTAATGTGTGAAAATACCAGGATGTAATGCAGTTACATATGTGTTCAACCTGAGAAGAGGAGCGTAACTTATTCCCTTACTCTCTCATTCTTCTGTGCAAAAGCATTTCTACCTGTTAGTCTTTCAAAGGTGAAGTAGAGAACAAATCTGAACTGCTTTTCTTACAGATATTCTTCCTTTCTAAAATGCTGGTTCAGCTCTTGTCAGCTCAGAGCATGACATTTCCACTGGAGGGCTGTAGTTCTGTTCTAACCCTGTCCTAACGGCACCGCTGAGCCAAACGCTTCTCAGCCAGTGCTTGTTATTGACTTTGATTTTGAAGAACCTGACAGCAAAGGTCCTGCAAATTCCAGCCTTGTTATAGTCTTGTTTCGCCATCTCATAACTTCTTTAGTGGGAGCTGAGGTTTGGGGTTTTTTTGTTTGGTTGGTTGTTTTTTTTATTTCCCCTCTTGCTTCTGTAACCCTGGTTGGGATCGTATCAAATTGTGCTCTGAAACATCAGGGCCAAAGACACCTCTCTGCTTGGTCTTGCCTTTGTTGGGAAAATAGATCTCTTCTGGTTTTCTTTTTAAACAGCAAAGGGCTTCATTTCAGGTCACACTGTTTATCTGAAAGGCACTTCAGAGATAAAAAGAATGATGTATTTATCTTGCAGTAACAGCAACATCCAGCAAATAATGCAGCCATCTCCCTTGGCTCCTGTGCCTGAGACACAAACAAACCAGCTATAGAAAGCAGTTCATGTTGCTAGAGACTTAATTTAAGCACTGCCTATTAAAGAACATCTACATGGCCAATTTTTTATTGTTTTCCTCCCACAGGAGTTAAAAAGACGTAGCTGTTTTTCAGTCACAAAGGTTCTCAGTCACAGCAGATGGAAGAGCTGTCATCTCTCGTCTCCTTAAGTGGAAAAAGGACATTCATCAGCTCTTGGAATTGTGTGCAAAAATCGATAGCTCCTATGTTGTTAAAGCCATTCAAAGCAGTAGTTTCAGCATATTTGTAAAACAGCTTAATGCAGTGAATTAAAAAAAAAATATAAAACACTACAATAGGAAAAACTCACTATTTCAGTATTAGCTAGAATATTCACTATTACCCTACTTCAATATTAGTATAGATCCAAAATACAAGATTTTCCTCTTCTAATCCAAAACAGACTTGATTTTAAGCCCCAGAATTAATTTCTCACATGTCTTATCTTCTCAATTCAATTTGTCACTAGCTTAGCTAGGGCTGTATGCATTCTAAGCTGTGACAGAATTGCTAGTACAACCTGGGCTGTTCAAAAGTGACTCAAAGGCAAGAAAGGGGTGGATGGGTGCTGCTTCACCGAGTTTCTGATCTTGAACTGATCAGTACTGTGTAGCTGAGCCTCTAATGCAGTATCCTCCAGTGGTGACATTTCAAGGTACTGGCATACGATAAATACATCAACTCTTTTGGCAAATATAAGCTTTCTTTGCTCAGGAAAGGTGAGAACAGGAGTGGGAAATGTTTTTTCTTTAGATAACATTGAAATTGGCCTGTGTGGTTTTTTTCTCAGAATATATTATAAACTTCGATTCCTTTTTGGTTTTTTGCTAACACTGTTTGAAATTTTGTGTCCATCTGCGACTCTCTTTAATTGTTCCAAATTTTAGAATAAACTTTGTTTTTAAAGACTGTGGTTTTCATTGTTATGCAAAATTTTTTTAATCTCGGAATTAAGAGGTACTGCTTACTGGATACAGAAATCTGGAATCATGTTGTTCGGGCCATGCTGTGGCAATAGCTTTTAACAGAACTATATTTCACATCTCACATGTGAAAAAATAAAGTTGGAATGTATGAAATCTGAAAGACTGAGATTCAAATTTTTTTCTGCACATAGAACTGAAATACAAATGTTTACTTCCCATACAGCAGAGTGCCCTAACCTCTGTTTATTGGAAAGTCTGCCTTGATGAGCCTTTAACTGTGGGAGGATAGCAGGTAGTCAGATGTGTAATTAGAAGTTTCACGCCTATCACTAGTTCAGAGTTATAGCTACTCTTGGTAGAGATCGCAGAATGGTTGAGGTTGGACGGGACTCTGGAGGTCATCTGGTCCAACCCCCCTGCTCAAGCCATCGCCCAGGACCGCATTCAGGCAGTTTTTGGCTATGCCTAAGGAGGGAGACTCCACAACCTGTCTGGCAGCCTGTGTCAGTACTTGCTCACCCTCACAGTAAGAAAGCGAGGGAGCATCCTGTGTTTCAGTTTGTGCCCACTGCTCCTGGTCTAGTCATTGGGAACCGTTGAAAAGAGCCTGACTATAATCTTTGCACCCTCCCTTCAGGTTTTTATAGAGATTGATAAGATCCCTCCCTGAGCCTTCTCTTCTCCAGGCTCAACAGCCCCATTTATAATATCACTCTTACACTGTATCATACTGAATTTTACTATCTTTATGAAAACTCATTAATGTTTCTGTTTATATGTCAGATTATTCATTGACTTGCAAGCAGTTGCACCTATAAAAATCCATTAAAAGCATTTGGTCTGACATATTAGTAAAGTCAGGGCTGAGTACTATGTGTTTGAATAAATAAATATAATGATAATTTAATACATGAAGCTGTATTTCTAGTGATGACAAACTTTTGAGCAATTCAGCTTGCAATCCCAGATTGAGTTTGCAGTAAAGGACCAGTAAATAGTTCTGAAAATCACTGGAAGTTAATGTCTTCTGTTATGAAATTTTGCAGCCATATTTATAACACAAGTTTCACTAAATATGTATAATTCA
>NW_010391218.1:13440-24730 GCF_000710305.1 Buceros rhinoceros silvestris | reverse complement strand
AGGAATGTTCTTTCCTTGTTCAGACAAATTTATCCTATGCTACAGGGAAATCCCTTTATCTTATCACAGGCTTTCTCCCGTGGTAACAAGGTATTATCAATCACATTACAGTGACATCAGGTGCTCTTTTCTTCTGGAGAACAAATACGCTTACAGCAGCAGATCTCGTTCAGTGTATTGTTTTCAAAGTGAAGACTTGAGATATTCTCTTCTAAATGAGAAAGCTTGAATACTTATATTTCATTATTGCTTAGGATTAGAGGAAGTTGTGTTAAAATTCGATCGTGTTAGTAAAAATGGTCGATCGGTTAAAGAATTCACTCTTGTATCTGTCACATCTCTAAAATTGCTCCTTTTTTGGTTCTGACGTTAAAGATTAAAGGTGACTTATGGGGTTGTTAGAAGTGGATTTCATGGAAAGCTTTGAAGAAAATCCTGGTCTACTGTGCGAAGGCACAAAGCTGTAATTCTTTCTTTGATGAAGTTCACCACTGTGAGATTTGACACTGGAGTCCCATTGTATTCTGTACAAGCATGATGGATTTCTGATAAAAGTATGTGCTACTCTCACATCTGGCTTTGTTTGTGTTTACGTGTAGTTATTTTAGAGGATATAGGACATCTCTATCCTTTCTTGCTGCCAGTGTTCTCAGGGTAAATAATAGAAGAACTTCTAAAAGTTTTATTGCATAAATTAAATTGTAGATAAAGAGTAGTTTGGTGGCTAATTACTACAGAAGAAATAAAATTTCGTTTTAATTGGCAGTAGCATTGAAAAATATGCATAGTCTTCTGTGAATTCTATAAAAGTATCCTTAATGAAGTGTTTCCTCTCTTCTTTAATACTTTTAAAATGAGATTATAGAATGGTAGAATCTTTTGAGTTGGGAGGGACCTTTAAAGTCACCTAGTCCAATGCCCCTGCAGTGAGGAGGGACATCTTCATCTAGATCAGGTTGCCCAGAGCCCATTCCAACCTGATCTTGAATGTTTTTGGGGAGTGGGCTTCTACCACTTCTCTGGGCAAGCTGTGCAAGTGTTTCATCATTCTCACTGCAAAAAATTTCTTCATTATATCTTGTTTAAATCTCCCCTCTTTCGATTTAAAACCATTACCCCTTGTCCTATCACAACAGGCCCTGCTAAAAAGACAGTCCCCATCTTTCTTATAGGCCCCCTTTAAGTGTTCACCCAAGCCTTCTCTTCATGGTTCTCCATCTCTATGATCACTTTTGTGGATCTGCTCTGGACCCAATCCAACAGGTCCACGTCCTTCTTGTGCTGAGGACTCTAGAGCTGGATGCAGTACTACAGGTGAGGTTTCACCAGAGAGGAGTAGAGGGGCAAGGTCACCTCCCTTGACCTGCTGGCGACACTTGTTTTGATGCAGCCCAGGGTACAGTTGGCTTTCTCAGCTGCAAGTGCACATTGCTGGTGCACATCCAGCTTTTCATCCACCAGTCCCCCGCTCCTTCTCCACAGGGCTGCTCTTGATCCCTTCATCCTGTATTGATACAGGGCATTGCCCCACTCAGGTGCAAGATACAGAATTCATTTTTAAGTACTTGCTATGTAGCAGTTAAACATAAAAATTAACTAAATGTAGCTTGGTCAGATTAATCAAAAGAACAAATTAGAAAATGGAGATGGGATAAAAACTGATTAATGCTTTATCATGACTCTGCCTTACACGACCAATGTCACCTGTGGGAAGCAATGTGGGAAGATACAATCTCTTCAACCTGAAGAGTTTTTTACTGAGACTTCTGTATCTCATTCCTTTTAAAAAATAAGTAAAAAGGCAGTGTTCTGAGACCAGCGTATCTTAAACAATCCTTTTGTGGCATGTATTCAACAAAAATGCCAGCGTGCACGTGCAGTCTTGTGCTTATGGCTTATCTTAATGTCTTCTTCTGTCAAACATATTGGCAGGTATTTTATTTCTTCTCCTCTCTTAACCTTACGTCTCTAAGTTATAGCTTCAGTTAAAAGCAGTGTGTTGGAAAAAAGTCACAGGAGCCACAATTCCTTATAGGCATGAGAGTATCATGGCTTGTATGACAGCACATCTGCAGAATATATGCTATGGATTTAGATGCTATGTGACTTGGGTTTTTTTGGTATCTGGGTGTGTGATGAAAGGATATTAACCCTTAGCCTTTCAGCTGGGTTCAAGGCACATCGTAGTGAACATCAACCATCTTTACAGCTGCATTAGAAGAATGGAAAAAAGTATTACTACACTGGAGAGGTATTTGTGTACTTAATAGTTGATGGATTTTGACTTGGGCATTTGGTAAGGGTAAGTCACAGAGGCATAAGGAGAAGGCAGATAGGAATTGCAGGAGGATTCAGAACGTAAACATAGCCAAATCATTTGTCAGAAAAATAAGAACGGATTAGGCAACTGGTCAGTGGGTGTGTAACAGATGCTTCTCTGAAGCTGTAGGAGCTGTGGAGAGGAGGAGAGGTGCTAGAAATGTGCCACGTATGTGCTTGAATGTTCAACACCAGGCGAGAATGCAGTTGAGGATGCAGCACTTCTTCAGTCCTGGCAGGTAAATCATAAATATTTCTGGTGTATTTTTCAAGTGGATTTTGCATGTTTTTACTGGGATATCTAAGTGTCCACCCTCATTCATAGTCTCTCTTACAGTTGCAGTTATCCATCCTGGTGATGACTTCTCAGACTTTTAAGTAATACCAGTGTCCTAAAACCTCATCAGCATTTAATGACAGCAATTAAATAAAAAACAGTAACCCAATATTTCCTCCGACTCTAAACCAAATAAATTCTTTTTTTTTTTTCCTTTGGCATCAGGGAAAGATTTGCATTTCTTTGTTTTATTTGGCTCAGTAAGTAAGATAAGAGGGGCCCCCAGATTTAATGCCTGCAATTTTTTTTTTTAAACTGTAGAGGTAATCTTCTCAAATGAATAGAAATTACAAGTAATCTCCAGCACTCTTCAATGGATTTGCAAGTTAGGTGATGGTTTTCAGTTACCTGTGGTTCACCTTGCAGTTCATGAGCTCATGCAGAGCAGGAATCTTTTGCAGCATAATAAAAAATTCAAGAAAGACTGTCACAAATTAGGTGACTGTTTTGCTGCTAGAAAGCTGCAAGTTTTGTGGAATTTTCTATATATATTTAAATAATTTTCAGGTAATACAATCATTAGTTTATCAAAAGAGATATCAGGATATGAAGTGACTATGATTTATGAGTGCAGTAACAGGAGATAGTTTTCAAGAAACACTGAGCCATACAATGTAAACTTCTTACCTCACGCAAATTTTAATGGGTTGTAACTTTCACATCTTGAGGTTTCTGGCTTGAAACTAGTGGCTTGTTCTATAGTATAAAATATACTGTAGGCAAATACTAGTTGAACTTGAGAATAATAAGTGTTATTGCACACTGTTTACTGCCCTGATTTCAGGCTAGGAGTTCTGATGGTCCCTTCTCTTAGAAACCTGTGAATCAAGGATTTTGAAGCAATAAAAAGATCTCTGACAAAACTAAGCTAACTGTGACCTCTTGAATTTTTATTAGAAATAATGGGCAAAGTTAGACTGAAAAATGAAACTAAGCTTTATTTGCAGAATGAAAACCTTCAGTAGATGGGGAAAAAAGTAGATCTGGGGACTTGAAAATCATAAACTTTTCATGAGATCTTGGCAGTTACATCTGGCTTGTTCTATGCTTCTGCATCCCAGAATAAGCAATTGGCACATCATCTTTGTTACAGTAAGTGTCACTGTTAAGTCAACTCTATCACAAACTTTTGCTAGAATAGGCCTGTCAATCCATTAAGTTTTGGTCACTTTCTGCCATTCATTGGTGGTTCTTTGTACTGATCACCATAAACAGCGACATTTACCCCTGGAAACCATTGTAATGATGTTGTGACTTATTAGTTGCCTGCTAATTTGTGAATCACATTGAACACCAGTCTTTCCTGTCATCCCCATCTACTGCTCTTCACTCCACTGGGAGGAGTTTTTGGATTTGTAAGGCTTAGGAAAACTGATATTAAATGAATGGTAAGAACAAAATAACCCAGGAGATGAAAGACATAGAGGAAATGTCATAAGAAAATGCTTGTGTCTTAACAGGAAAAGCTGTCCAAGAAATTAAATGAAGTGATGGTTATTCAATAAAGAGCTCAAAAGAAGGAGAATAGGGTTCTCCACCATTCTCATTATGTGTATGAAAAAAAACTAGTAGAAGTGTGTTAGAGCTCTTTTCTGGAGGAAGATAGCTTTTGACCACTAGAACTCACCAAGTTACCAGGTCAAACTCAGACCTTTTCAGGGTAGAGGGAGTTATATATGATCAGCAAAGAATATGAGACCTGAAACAGCTGCTGCTGTTGTGTTGCTCTTTAAAGGAAATGCATATAGTAATAAATCTTAGATTTGAAGGTCCATTGAACTTTTTGTGTAACTTTTTTGTGAACTTTTTGTGGTCAGAGAATATCACCAGTGTGATGAGCTGAAGAGGTTCTCTGGAGTCTGCAGGCAAAGCAGTTTGTTTACAAGATGTCTTGAGTGTTATTAAAATATTAGAGTATTAAGTCAGAAAGTCTTAATATTCTGATTTGTGAGGCATGTAATATCTAAAACACAGAAGTACTTTGAATAATGTACTTGAGGATTATCAAATGTCTGGTATAGCATGAGACAATAGTAATAATAATGGTTATTCTTCAGTAAGAGACAGTTCCTGCTTGTTGCAGGCATTTGTTTATTTTTTAAAATATTTGATTTTTATGTTTAAATAAAATTTTATTACAGAGGTTTCTGTAACTCAGAGCATCTATAATTCCAATAAAGAAAAAAAATCAGTAATAACTAAATAAGAAAGTTCTCATAAAAGTGATTTCCTACTATTGCTAGGTTGTTAAAAATTGCGACTCCACCACTTCCTTGGGCAGCCTGTTCCAATGCTTGACAACCATTTCTGTAAAGAATTTTTTCCTAATAACCAACCTAGACCTTCCCTGGAACAACTTATGGCCATTTGCTTTTGTCCTAGCTATCACTTGTTACTTGGGAGAACAGACTGACACTTATTGTGCTACAACCTCCTTTCAGATAATTGTAGGGAGTGATAAGGTCATCCCTCAGCCACCGTTTCTCCAGGCTGAACAACCCCAATTCCTTCAGCTATTCCTCACAAGACTTGCTCTCCAGACCCTTGACTAACTGTGTTGTCCTTTGGACATGCTCCAACACCTCAATGTCCTTCTTGTAGTGAGGGGCCCAGAACTGGACACAGTACTCAAGATGTGGCCTCCCTAATGCTGAGGACAGAGGGAGAATCACTTCCCTAACTCCTGCTGGTCACACTATTGCTGATACAAGTCGGGATGCTGTTGGCCTTCTTGGCCACCTGGGCACACTGCTGGATCATAATCAGTTGGCTGTCGACCAGCACTCCTGGGTCCTTTTCCACTGGGCAGCTTTCCAGCTGCTCTTGCCAAGCCTGCAGCATTGCAGATGGTTCTTGTGATCCACGTGCACAAGCCAGTGCTTGCCCTTGTTGAACCTCATACTGTTAGCCTCAGCCCAGCGATCCAGCCTGTCCAGCTCCCTACCCTCAAGCAGATCAACAGAACTGCCCAACTTGATCCACTGGGCAGCTTTCCAGCTGCTCTTGCCAAGCCTGCAGCATTGCAGATGGTTCTTGTGATCCACGTGCACAAGCCAGTGCTTGCCCTTGTTGAACCTCATACTGTTAGCCTCAGCCCAGCGATCCAGCCTGTCCAGCTCCCTACCCTCAAGCAGATCAACAGAACTGCCCAACTTGATGTCATCTGCAAACATACTGAGGGTGCACTCAATTCCCTTCTCAAGGTCATAGATAAGGATATTAAATAGAAGTGGCCCCAGTACTGAGACCTGGGCTTCCAGCTGGATTTAACTCCATTCACCACCACTCTCTGGGCCTAGCCGTCCAGACAGGTTTTTTATCCAGAGAAGACTACACCCATCCAAGCCACGAGCAGCCAGTTTCTCCAGGAGTGTCAAATGCTTTACTAAAGTCTCAGTAGACATATCCACAGCCTCTCTCTTGCCATCAGGTGGGTCACCTTGTTCTAGAAGGAATCAGGTTAGTCAAGCAGGACCTGCCTTTCATAAATCCATGCTGACTGGGCTTGATCACCTGGTTGTCCTGTATGTGCCATGTGATGGCACTCCAGATAATCTGCTCCATAACGTTCCTCAGCACTGAGGTCAGAGTGACAGGCCTGTAATTCCCTGTTTCTCCTTCCAGCTCTTCTTCTACATGGGCGTCACATTTGCTAACATCCGGTCAACTGGTACCTCCCCAATACTGCTGGTAAATGATGGAAAGTGACTTGATGAGCGCTTCCACCAGCCCCTCAGTACCCTTAGGAGGAGCCAATCCGGCCCCACAGACCTGTGCGTGTCTGTGTGGCTCAATATGTCACTGAGCATTTCCTCTTGGCTGATGGGGTGTTCCTTCTGTTCCCCTTTCCTGTCTCCCAGCTCTCGGAGCTGGGCACTCAGAGAGCAGCTGGTCTTACTCTTAAAGACTGAGGCAAAGAAGATATATAAGGACCTCAGCCTTTTCTTCATCCTTGGTCACTCTGTTTCCCTGCTCATCCAGCAGAGGATAGAGATTCTCCTTAGCCCTTCTTTCGTTGTTAATGTACTTACAGAAACACATTTAGAGGAATGAAATGCAGTCTGTGATGTTATCCGTAAGCTTTCTTTCCAACTGCTTGTCATTCTCAACAAGGCTGAGGAGTCTGCTACCTAACTGCAGTTGTTTTTGGAAATGAGCCCCATCATTTTTACACAGCAATAGAACCCAGAATTCCTTCATGTCATGTATTTTCTTGGTGAATTAAGGGAACAGATGAATTATGAAGGTGTGTTGATGTGCACTTGTCAGTGAGGTATTCTAAAATACGATTCACAAATACTCCCTTTGCCACTCTGTTATGCTTCAAGGGGAAATATTTGTGTGGAAACACTGTAAATCAGTTTGGTAAAGTATGTCATCCGTGATTCCTAAATTCCTAGATCTCAGCTGGATGCGGAGTTTTATTCATCATGACTCATTTGGGAGGTTTATAAGAATCTGTCATCATCTCCCTTTCCTCCCCACCTGTCCTGTGTCACCCTTTTCTCCTGCTAATCAGTGACTGAGATGTTTTTACTTCCTTGAATTTTGCCATTGTGGTGACTCCTCTGGAGATAGTGCTGAGTTCAGATAATCCATTTCAACTCAGAGCTGCAGACATGTGCAGAGGAGGACAGCAGAGAGTGACAGAAAATGTCATTTGGAGGAATAGAGGATAAGCAATAAATTTTTAAAACCCAAGTGATGAAGAAGTTGGGAGACACAAGGGAATAAAAGAGCAGTGAAAATATTTCCAGAAATAGGTCATTTTTTCAAGTCATGGATTGGAATCTATGGTTCGTGTTATGATATCCTAAATCCTTGCTGCAGCTTTTAAAGAGACGTTGCACACATGGCTTCAAAAAAGGCACCGCAGTGTTAATTGAGTAAATTCCTTATTAGATTGATTTCTCTTTGATAATCATCTACAACATTATTTGTGTTTTACTGGTAAGATCACGATTTCTTTCATCAAAACTGTAAACTAGAGTGATGTTTACTTGTATTCGGCCATTTTAGTACACCATAGGTTGCACTAATTGAAATTCTCGCAATGATTTCTGAGTTCAGAATGTAAGTATAAAGAAATATAGTGGTTTAGCGAGCTGTCACTGCTGACTTCTCAGGATTGCACCTCCATCTTCTTGAAGTTTACAGCACACGTAATTTATAAAATCGAAATCCAAGAAATGTTTTCAGCTGCACGATTGGATGGTATTGGAAGGTGAGCTCAGCTGATATGTCACCTCCAATTTTCTACAAGACTTGAGATTTTTTTACAGAGGTTTGTTTGTTTGTTTGTTTTCTTTGTTTTTCTTAAAATAAATCAGATGAACCACAAGGAAAAGTTGCTTAAGATCACCCAGTAAAGTTCATAGTTCACTGCCTAATTTTCCCTAGGCTTTTTATTCTCTGGTTTAAATACCCAATTGCATGGTCTCATTAAAAATGAACCATAAGCAAGAACATATAGAAATACTGTACAAAATAACAGCTGCAATTTGAAAAGTTACGCTAGCCAAGTGGTAAACTTTAGTATTAAATAGAGATGCAGTGGTTTTCCAACACCTTAATTTCAGGAGGACATAACTGGTAATCAAAAAAAAAGGTTATGGAGGGTAGATGAAGTATGTTTACTCTGCCTCCCTTTGGATTATCACTGCAACAGTGCCTTGAAGAAACCCCAAATTTAATACCATGTTTTGATGTTAAATCAAATAAGGGTTTTTTTAGTGGTAAAGTACCTTATTATGCTTGTTATGTAAATAGTGGATCTATCTAAATGCTTCCAACTATAACAGCCACTGGTTACCTTCCTACTCAAACCGTCAAGAAAGCATGAAAATAATTTAAAGCATATCTTCTAAAATTGTGGTGGTAGGACTGCTTTGATACCTTCTCTGTTGTAACTGTTCTTAAGGATAAACTATGTCTATGATGGACAAGGCAAAAGTCTCTGCAAAGAGCCTAGAAAGGGATTGATTGTTGCTGATTTGCTTCTCAAAAATCAATAATCCAGATTATCAGACAGTACATTCTGCCAATATGCAAATGAACCATGTTCATAGCAGTTTCTTCTTTTGAGATGTCAGAATAATCCCATGGTCTTGTGTGGTTTCGGTACCTGTGAAATAATGAAGGCAGTAGTACACATTTCCTTTCAAGTTCCTTTTGGCACAGATAGCAACTTTAACTCTTTGTTGTGGCTGTTTTTTCATTGTACTGAGAGGGGAAAAAATGGTGGGGTAGGGGGCAAAGGCCTGATCCCACCACTGCTGAGGTCAATACCAAATAGCCTGCTCAAAGAAACTTGTCACTACAGGTCTTCCTAATGACCTCTGTGAATTTTGGGTCAAGTCCATGAGAATGGGAGCAGGTCCCTAGTGGAAGAAAAGCAAAAAGAGCAGAAAAGGAATTTTCATGTTGACATAAACAAGTGTGGAATAAGGGCCTTGAAGTCCTGAATCCCCTAAAGGGACAGTGAGGCATCCTCACCTTCAGTCCCTCAAAGCATATTCTATCACCCAGCAGATCTGCAGATCACCTGGGAGAGAGAGGGCTTCTAACACTGCTGAACATTGTCACAGTTGTTTTGTGAATATCCCTCTCCAGGAACAGAGCCCACAAGCTCACCTTCTAGCACCTGCTCTTTATAAAGCTCATGGAGACTGTTAGGTGTCCCAGCACGTGAACTGTTTAGGACTGCCTAAGCCAGCTCAAACCTGTAGCCAGTTGCCTGGGGCTTCAGTTGCCTGGGGCTTCAGTTGCCTGTCTCAGCAGCAGCTGCAGGCTGTCAGCTGTGTCATGAAGAAGTGAGAGGAGAGAGTGAGATCCCAGAAGGGTTTGGGGGAAGAGAAAGAAGATCTGCACTCATCTGCAGCTTGAATAGCTGTGGTCCCTGGTTCCTCAAACCCAGTTCCTGCAAATCAGGCACATCCCACTACTCATTCCGCATCCTGCTGTGTCAGTCTTTCCACCCAAGACCCACCAGCCCCTGCAGCCTTTGAAATGCTGATGGCTGCTTAGGACCCTTCAGTGGTTCTTAACTCACTGTGTTGCCACTGCAGAACAGCATCGTGCTAAAAATGCTGAAGCCTGGAATCACCTGTGAGTCATTTAACAGGAAAAGGTGAACAAAGACAGCATGCAAAAATGTGTCTGTGGTGTGACTGGAGTGTTTCTGAGGTAGGCTTTTGTTGTTTCAAATTTCAGGAATTTAATTAAGTTTATCACCAGTTTCTTTATTTGTTGGGAAGTAAAGAAAGAGGATTCTGCCATTTGTGCAATGGCCTCATGACTGCACGCCCTCCTCACGAGCAGGCAGCCAGATTAAGTTGCACCTCCTGTCTTGGCAGGTCAGCCCTGCTTCCCTGCGAGAGCTGGTCTGGCTGGCAGGAGAGAGGGCAGTGAAGAAATCAAGGTCCAGCTTCTGTCTGGCTGTGGCTTATGGATTTTTTATTTTTACTCTTCAATGAAAAATGAATAAGGAGTTTTCATGTGAAGGTCTAGAAGCCAGGTGCTGAATTTGCTGGTCAGGGGCTCCAGAAACCACGTGCTGTTAGGAAAATATAAGCACTGTTGCTGTCTTCTGCTCTTCGTTTTCCTCCTTTTCGAGCTTGGTGCTGTCCATGTTTATGGGTGTGCACTAAGTACATCTCCCGGATTAGCACAGACAAATTTTAGGCCCATGAGTGACTGAATTTGTGAATCTGAGCTGGAGTTGGTGTGCGAATACAGACACAGCTGAGGAAGGACAGCAAATACACAACAGCAAACTCAAAGCATCCCTGTAATTTTTTTCTGGGGAAAACAGAAGTTCTCAGGGACCATTAGCTAAGAAAAGTGTTATGATGAAAATTATTTTGTAACTGTCTTGTTTGGAATCTGCCTGGATTTTGCCTGATTAGATTTTTGGATGCCTGAGTGGCTTTTTTTTCCTCCCTAAATATTGACAAATAAGTAGGTCTTTGGGAAAATTGAGTCCCACATAAATAGTACATTTAGGTTGCTATAGAATGTTTTATGTTAGAAATTAGTTCTCAAACGTACAGATGGATTTTTTGTTAGCTTCCTTTTCATTAAAAGTGTATTAGGATCCAATAGCAGCTAATGATCTAAAGATGTAATAGGCACTAAATTTTGCAAATTAGTGAATATACAAATTCAATTCTTTTTTCAAGAAAGAAAAGGTAATGCAACTCAAAATGCACATTAGTTCTTTATTTGACAAATGTAGATTAATATTGAATTAAAGGCTTCCTAGAATACTAATAAATATGATTTGATAAATTTCAGTAGTGTGAGATTCTTACGGTAATATACAGTAAACTGCAAATCTCATTATGTTGGTCTTTAGAAATCTTTTTAGAGAAGAAAGTAGACAGTGATTATAATGCAAACTGTGTAGTGCAAACTACATATTAGCTAGTAAGGTGCTATTCTGTTTAGATTTTATTATTATTATTTTCTCATATAGATAAACCCACTGCATTCATTTAAAAAATAAACAGTGTTTCAGAGTTTCCATGCCTATTGTACATTAGGTCAAGACACTAATTCTTTTTTTTCTGCTTCATGGCGTTATTTAGTATGTTTCCATTTACATCTGGAAATACAGCTCTTCTTCACTCTTTC
>NW_010391218.1:0-13364 GCF_000710305.1 Buceros rhinoceros silvestris | reverse complement strand
CTCTTTCCTCCTGCTCTAAGTTTTCTGTTTTCTGCAGTGACTGCTTACCTCTGGAGAAGTGGAATGAAAGGTGATTTGAAATGGAGGCACATGGCTTTCTGGATTCTCTGGCACCTCCTGTGGCCTTAATTTCTCTAGATTGGTTGTGACTTTCCTTTTGAGCTGTCATCCCGTCTCTCCCCGAAGTGATGGTGCTCACAACTGCTTTGACAGCCTTTCGTGACGACGCGGTTGTCAGAAGCGTAACTTTTCTTTGGTGTATGCAGTACATAATGAAACTGTCTTTATGTACAGGGTGGATTCCCATGGCAACAGCAATGTGTTTGCTGAAAGGTTAATTACAGCTGTGTTGGTTAATGAAGAGCTCCAGGAGCTGTGTGGTGACTAATCCCACCTACCTGTGCCTGCCGCTGAGGCAATGCTTAGTTTAGGAGAGTGTGTCATTCCCTACTTTTTTTCATTATGCAGCCCATGAAGCAGCACCTTGTAGAATAATCAGAGCAGGGCAAATTTTATGAGTGTTAAAGGACACAGTCCAGGGGGCTGTCTCTCACTGATGTCTGGTCCTGCAGGGCTGGGGACAGCTAAAGCCTCTGAAGCACCTTATGGGGTATTTCCCTCGGCCAGCTTGGGAACCTGACAGCAAAAGTTTTTTCCTTTTAACTGGGTATTTTGTGAATGTTTTCTCTTGTTTCATAAATGTAGAAGTGTAATGTCAAAATTCGTAACTGTTCTTGAAAATAGATGAACAAGATGAGCAGCCCAGGGTTTATGAGCAGCCGGTGCATTATCCTTTCCTTTTTATTTGACCCTATCACCAAAAATCTGTAAGGAACTGGTATGCAGAGTGAAATGTTTCAGACCAAATCCTTACAGACTTTCTAGAATCCATTTTATTGGTACCTGACAAAAGGTATGAGAAAATATAATCTCCACATTAGCTTTACAAAGGTATCAATGCATGGCTTGTATTGAGAGCAAAATCCTCTGAAACACCATGGAGCAAAAGCAACAGCTGTCATCTTTAAGCTGTAACCAAACTTTTTAAGGACAAAAGGGATTGAATCATCAGCCCAAGTTTAATGAATACAACTCATATTTCAGTTAGTTACTTTTTCCAGTTTCACTTACTGAATATTGTAGACTCATAGAGTATCTTGACTTGAAAGGGACCTGTAAGAATCATTGAGATCAGCTCCCTGCTTCTTGCAGGACTACCTGTGTCCTTGATACTACTTGTATCCAAAGATACCTCGTGTCTTCATTACACTGGTCACCATATTGAATTTCTACAACTCCCTTTTGAAAGCAAAGACCGATTCCATGATTTTTTTGCTTTTGTAGTGTAAAATGTAGGTAAAATCCTAAAACTTGAGTAAACACTTCTTTTTCTCTTTTTTTCTCCCCCCCCCATCCCACCCCACCCCCTGGAATAGGCACCTTGGCAATGTATTCAGGTGAGGCACTGGGATACTATTCTACCATTTAGTCCCAGCATGGGTGATACCAGAGAGGAGTGTATGTTGCAGGATTCATTCACATTGACTTTATTTACAAAGAAAAGTGTGCAGATGTGGGAGGAAAAGCAAATATAGTTGAGCCAAAACAATGCATACTGAGTTAGCCACAGTTATATCCATTCTGTTTTTCTTTCTTTCTTTACCTAGTTTGATTTTATGCCCTTCAGAATAGTGTCTATCTGTCTATTACTCTTTCTTTTTGACGTGGCACAAGTGATAAATACTAACAAAATTTCACCTGACCTGCAGCGAGAAGTCAGGGACATTTGGTCAGAGAAATTTACTCAGCAAAATAGGAAAAAACTTCATATAAAACGATTGGAATTTTAGACTTTGGAAGACTGTAATCACAATTTGCAAATGCATTTTGGAAATAATCAAGAAGATGAAGAATGTTTAAACTGGATGCACAGAAATGTTTGATTTTTTTTTCTTTTTTAACAAGGAAATCTGCTTTATAGAGATCAGGTTTTTTTAAAATATATCTACTATGAAATGAAATGGCTTTGTGCTTATTTTTTAGTCCAAGCTAGATCATTCTAGTGATGGATGCAGAATGGTTAGGTATCCTGTTTCTAGTGTGACTGAAACCTTGTGAAATCTGATAGCTGCTCATCAGCAGGGATAGCTAGCAACATGCTTGATGGACATGATGGAGGTCACCTTTTAAAAAATGATTTAACTTCTGTCAACATTTCTGTGTTGCTACTTATTTAATACTGCAGCACTTGAGTTTGTTTAGTCTCACAAAGAAAAAAAGAAGAAAGGCAGAGAATTTATAAGAGGTAGGTGCAGGGTTTATTTTATTTTTATTTATCACAATCCCCTGTCCTTTTGCACAGAGTAAGGCAAGCAGAGAACCACAGAAATACACAGGAACTGGATAGGCAGTTGCTACTATCAGTAATTGTTGCTGAAATAACCCACAGTCATCACATTGCAGATAACCATCCTGGCAGGGTGCTCTCATGCCTTGGGAATGGATTCAGTCTGGTCTTTGTTGGGTCAAAGAGGTGAATAGTAATAAATGCATCATCTGCATGTGAAATAATGTGTGAATGAAATAATGCCCTTCTCCAATTTTAGTTTGGTATCCAGAAAACAAATGTAAAAGCTGCATTGAAAGAACATGGAGAAGGCACTCCATGGGTTACTCCTTTGTGTGGACAATGTAGATGCAGTGTTGAAATAATGCTTTTGGACAGCTAAACCAGTATGTAAAAATTTGTGTATGGTCTGTCTAACAGTAATTTTATTTCCAAAAAACTTTCAAAGTTTCCTTGGGGGGACAGGATATGTCAAGCAGAAAAAAATGCACTATGGCTGTATGCTGTTATGATGATAGGGAGTGACTTCAAAGGCAGGGACCCTCGTCAATGGGCTTTGACCCAAAGCTCCACTTGTCCTTAGTAAGGTTTAGTCTCCATAATTGTCTGTAAAGGCTAGAAAACCACATATGTTTATGCAAAAGACATGAACACTGGCTGCTAAGAGAGTGGCTGGCCTTCTGCCATCTTTGGGTAATCTACGACAATAGCGTATGTTGGAGAGAAGACGTGTTTATGTCAATGACCAATTTGTAGACAAGGAGTGCTGAGTGGGATTTGTCTCATCTGAGCATGCCTGATGTTATAAGACTGGAAGATTAGCCCTGTCAATACTAATTACTCTCTCTTCCTCCAGCCCTTGCTGTAAGAATGATATCCTGAGTAATTTGCTTTTCACTTCCTGCTGCCGTGTGATAATTGCTTTGGTTCAATCAAACCTAAGTAAAATGTTATTGATAATTTGTCTGCAAAGAAACAACACTTGCTCACATTTCTAATGGGATGTCAAATAGTGTCATCACTTACTTTAATCAGCTAAAAAGTTCATAGAAAATAACTAAAACTTACCTAATTAAATTTTTCGATTTCTAGATGCAAAACTAACTGGTGGAAGCAAAGAGTAGAGGATAATATGCATGGACATCCAGGGATAGCATGCAAAAAAGATGTAAGATACCATATCAATTGCTAAACAACTATAGCTGAGCAAGGATTAGCGATTTTATTTCTTCTGCACCTGGTTAAAGATTTCTTTCCTTATTCTTGGATCTGAAATGTAACAATAAACAATTTTCACTCAATGTAATAGTAGAAAAAAAAATAGATCCTTAAAAAACACTCAAAACCGTTCAACTTACCAGAGTTTGCCCAAAATATGTGTTTCAAGTGATTTTAAAGAAAAATCACTGAGATGATTGACTCCACTCAGGAACAAAGATTTTCTAACTCTTAGCATGTTTGTAACACAGTATCTTCTATTTGGAATTTATAATGCATAGGGATAGTTGAATAATGTGGTTTGGGTTAACTTGATTTGCTGAAAATGGTAGATAAATTTCATGTTTACAAATCAGGTAGATTGTATATGATTTCAAATTGTGTCACCGTGATAGACTCTAACACAACAATTTGCGTGTTTTTGAATCAGTAGTAGATGCATGTTGGTGTTGTAGATGCAAGTAGTAGTAGCATATGTATTAGTAGACACAATCAAGTGCCTTTGAATCATCTAGATGTAGGTAATGAGTCAGCTCTTACGTACCAGATATGAATTTACAGTGCTGTTGTTTTAGTTGCCTAGTTAGCAGTGACTTTGGTAGCATAAATGTCAGTAAATGCTGTCGACAAACTGGATATGTGTACGTACATGAATATGTATATATATACATATCTATATTTATATGCTTATGAATCTCAAAATTATATTGGAGTCATATAAGAGAATAAATTTGTTAATCTCTGAGAGTAATCAGATGTTTGGCCAGGAAATCCTACAGCTTTGGTCCCTGGCAATTCTTAGTCCCATGTCAGAGAACGTTGCTATTAGGTATGTACCTGAAGGGGATATACCTTGACAAAAAGATTTGTGTGTGGAATAGTGCCAACGAAGAACAAGGTTTTTGTGATAGCTGTTATTATTGTATATACTTGTTTTGAATTTTGGTTGGAAAAATCCTTTGGAGAAAACCTGTCATTGATTATACCCAGTCTGCCTGTGGCTTAATCTTTTCACATGTGTGATCAGCTACCTTTGCTGGATATATTTCAGTAAACTGTGACTAGTTTTTTCCCGTATTTACTGGTCTTTCTTTGCCTACATATCATACAAGTGCACAGGATGTTGTCTCTCCAGTTGCTTTCTCGGTGCTTTTTTGGCATTACATTGTAGCTACTTTTTGAATTTCTGTATTTTGGTATTTTTGTTTGGAGGTTAAAAAGCAATATATGATTGATTGGTTGATTACAAGCTTGATGGAGCTAGTGAGTTTGGTTCTGTAAAACTCAGTAAGGTAAAATACTAGGAAAAGTATTGGACTGCAAGGGAATAATTTAGAGTGCACTCTTAAACTTCTTCCAATACATGCACATAAAGTAGTGATTCAGTTACCCATATTTGTCAGCATACAACCTTATGTATGTAATTTTTTTGCGGAAAAAAAGGACAAACTAGTGCGTTAGCTTGAAATTTAGTTTATTCAGGGCATAAAAGCACTTTCAAAAGCAAAACGGTTGTGCCCAGGGAAAGCATTGGCTAGCTTGTGGTCTGGGACATCATTACTAATCATTCAGACCATGTGTTGATTATAGAAATTTTTCTGTTATTTTAGAAGGCACAGCTTTTAATTTGTAGAGCGATTTTCCTCTTTGGCCTCCTTCTTCACATCGAAGTCTAAACATTCTGATTGCTTCCATGATTGAGGCAAATCTCTGTGGGAGAATTATTCCAGTATACATCTAGCAGATAGGTTGGGGATTTTCTTTGCTCTCATAAGTAGATTATGTAAGAGCAGGCATAAATTGTGTCTCGTTAGTTCTGGATATAGGAAGGACAGTTTCTTCATTCCCTCTCCACCAATAACTAGCATAAAACATTACTCCCTGCTCCAATATGCTTTTGTGATCTCTTTTTCATAGCGGACATAACTCAAATATACTTTACGTTTAAGTGGTGCTCCACATTATCAGTGTTGTACAGATCATTAACAGTCCTTGTCATTCTCTTTTCATTTTTGAGATGAGAAAGGTATTATAATCATCATCTTCACAGAAAAGTCTAACAGAAAGGGAAGAGGCTTCTTCATCATGGTTCACTGGCAGACAGTCAGCCCCAGATAATGGCAACGCTCGGAGTAGAGCGAGTGGTCACTGGGGTGCACTTCTGACTACTGAACCACACTGCCGTGCTGGGAGGAGAGGTAAGAAAGGATTTAATAAGAACTACTAGGTAGCTGGAGGCAGCTGTGTTAGGAAATGAGGCAGTGTTTATTGCAAGATGCATATAGCTGTTGTATTTCCTTACCAGGGAAGTGAAAGCATAAATACTCAGCCAGATTTCTAATTATTCCTATCCGGTTAAGTGGGCTGTGCAATCATTTTGGATCTAAATCTCTGTGACTAGAAGACAGGTTCCCTCTCCTATTGTCTTGTGCAGGGTATGTATCAAGCATAGCCATCAGCTTTCTGTAACTCCTCATTGCGTTAGTCCTATTTTTCTGCTTTGAATCCACCCAGTACGTGACCAATTTCCAGCTAGATTTTTCAGAAGTGGTTTTGTTTCTGTACTAGTGAGACTTTTTAAGTACGTTTGCACATCAAACATGTATTTTATGACTCCAATGTAGTCCTGTTTGATGAGATTTCTTCCAATTCACACTAGCCTTCTCTCTGTTGTTGTGTTACAGTGATTATTTTTGTCACTGATAGGCGAAGAACTAAAGAACTGAAGAAAAATGAAGAAGACTAAGACTAAAAGTTGGTTGAAAGTAATTTTTTCTTTTTTCATTTCTGGTCTTCCGTCTTTTATGGTATCACATGTCTTGGGGTTTTTTTCTCTTCAGGTGTGTAAGGGAAGGATAGGTGAAAACAATTGTGACTTTAGGGATTGTGTTATTTGTGGTTACTGGACTATGAAAGTATGAAATTCTTTTATTCAATACATGGCTCACAAAATGAAGCTATTTGTGGATATTGGACTACGAAAGTATGAAATTCTTTTATTCAATACACAGGTCACAAAATGGACTAATTTCCCTTTACTGTCTGCAGATCTCCTTCTATTTAAGTCTTTACTACATTTGTTCTGAAGAATTTGTTTTACCTCATCCCAACTATGTAAATGAGTAATTTTTATTGTCTCACTAATTTAAAACAATTCTCTCTGAAAGTAGCACTATTCCATCTTCTTCACTCTTCTGAGGACTGTAGCCTTAGTACCTCATGTTCATTTACTGTATTGCCTGTTGTCAGCCCACTTAGAATTACCTATACAGTTTACCAAAATTTTTCCTCATTATGTTTATTATCTAAATTCTTTAATATTTGAAATGTGAAGCACATGCACTGTGCCTTGGGCTCATCTGGTGTAATTTGTGTTTCTTTTTGATTTCGTATTTCCAGCTAAAACCAGATGAGGAAAAAACCTATTGATGTGAGCATCAATTGAACATGAAAGCAAAAAATGGAATCCAGAACCCATGTCCTCTTTGTAGTCTAAGCACAAATCAAGGCCAGACCAAGAAAAAGATGACCAAGCACAAGGAACTTCTTACATTTTCAATCATCGTGACAAAAGCATCATAAATAATAGTGTCAGAAACTAGTAATGCTACGGAATTTTTTTTTGTTTTGTATCAACCACACTACTTATAAAGAAAAACTATATTATGTATAATGATGGCTTAGGATAAATGCTTCCCATTTAGCCTGTTTCTTTGAGATCCTGTATTATTAGTGTCTGACACATTTATGTCTCATCATGATTTGATCAACAGGACATAAAAGTATTAGGAAATTTCATGAAGCTGCATAATGTAACTTTCTGTAAAAGATAACCCTCTCAAGTGTGTGCCATATTGAAAGAGAAAAGCTGAAGGGAAATTGAAAGTTGTGCATGGTGTTCTGGATTCCTGTAGGTGAAAAGTCCTAAGGACTTTGTATAGTGACATTTTTTCATCAATTAATTGCCCAGCTGAAATTCCGCTCAACCTCCATATACCATTTACCTGTAGTTGTTAGGGAATACAGGATCCAACTACTTCAGTCCTTGACATGCCTGGATGCGTGTGAAACGTCCATGGCTGAATCAACGTAGAACCTCCTAGCCTAAGGGGTTCCATAGTTCTGTAGTTTGAGGTCAAAAGTTGCCCAAAAATTGTGACCGTGGGTTTGTGCCAGGATAATCTCACACTGTGGGTCAAGGTCACCCAATTGCCAACTTTCTGTCATACTCTAATGAATAATTTGTTTCATGATTGATGGTGAGAATAAAATCTTAAACTAGGATCTGCAGGGGGGTACCAGAATTTTGATTCCAGTACTGATCATATTTGTTTTTACCAGTTGCTCAGGTTTGGAACTTGCCTTTATCTGTGTTTGTGATACAAAAGATGACAGATAGAAGTTTTTCAATAACTCCTATTATACTTTATATTCAGCCTTGTATTCTTGTTCTAATAGGCAAATTCTTTTCTAATGAATTAGAAATACAGATCTTCAGCCAGAAGCATTTTTACAGAGGTGTTTTCCTGCCTGAACCACATACCTATTGTACAACTGTCTACTGAAGAAATGTCAAGATTTCCTGAAAATAAATAATTAATGAAAGAAATGGGAATGAGAAATCATTGCAGTCATAGAGAGTAGTGGGAAGAGCATGCAGAAGCAGATGAGCTTTTCTTTTGCTCTTCTTGCAAAGGTGTGTTATTTTCCTCCAAATGTTTGTTTCATTTTCAAACCTGGCCTCTCGTTGAAAATTTGTTTTACATAATTGATTTTTTGGCAGAGAAACTCTAGATGACATGTATAATGTATACTTCAGGCATCTGTTCTTTGGTAGTAAGGCCTGCTAGAGTATTTTAAAGCCTTTTAACTACCAGATGGCTGTATGAGTTTTCAAGAGAACTTTTTCACTTTGAACCTGGGCTCAGGTTACCTCAGTCCAATCACTTTGGTTTGTGAATTCTGAACAGAGCATTGGGGAAATACAGGAGTACAATGCACCTTAGTTTAATGATACATTAAAGTTTTCCCTTTTCTGTATACTACACCTTAAAGAAAGTACTACAGAGGACCATTTTATGATGGGCTGGTTTCTGTAGTATTACTTGATTTTTTGATTTTGAGGCAGTTGTTTGGTCATTTAGGGAAATAAATGCTGAATTTTTACATTGAATATGAGGAACTCAACTGTGTTTGGCACAAAGTAATACGCCTTACAAAACAGAATCAATGTGTCTCTTTGTGACTTTTAAGATAAAGTAATGGTTTAAATGGGTTTTTAATTTAGTAATATGCTTTTTAGTTTAAGGATTCCTAACACTGTTGTTTATAAAAAACACAAAAAACAAAGCAAAGGAGAAAATAAGAAAAGGCCTTTAATTGGACTTAATAAATTTAAATATTAGGTTCATTTTAAGTACCCTTAGTAATCACAGTGATATAACACTGAGTCACTCCGATTGATTTTTCTGTTGCTCATCTTAACCATATCAAGGAGAAGTTTTTAAAATGACTAAATGACTTACAGGAACATGTGGCAGTGAAAATGGTGTGCTTACATACCTTTGAAAATATTGTATCCTGTGTTTACTGTAATCTGTGATAACGATGAACTTTACAAATGCACATGGGAAAACTTGCTACAATCACATCAAGCACTTGGATGCGTTCAGTAATGATTTTGATAAAATCTTCATTTTCAGAGCATAGGCATTGCTTTAAAAATATTAAAAATGGGTTGATGAAACCACAAGGAGCCTTGAACGTTTTGTCCTCCCTATGAGATTTGCTGAAACACTCTGTGTCGGTTGTAAGCAGAACCAGAAGTAACAGGAATGTTTTAAACAGCCAGAGGAATTGGAACATCCGTAAATAATCCAGAGAATGGAATTGACCTTGACTGAAGCTTGAGTTGCTATGTCATCTTAAGTTAAACAGAATCTTATGTTTTGCTTTACTTGTTACATGAGAGCTGATTCAAAGCTGAATCTTCCTGTAACCTCCACTGGATTTTGAATAGGTTTCAGATGAATCTCCTATGGCTGTTATGAAGGTTAATAAGTTAATGTTTGTGCAGTGCATAGAAAATGTAAGGTAATCCCTACCCAGTGTATTACATTGAATTTAGAAGCGTCTGTTGACCAGGTATAGGCTGAGAGGAGGGAGGATGAAAGGTTGAGGCAAGCTACATATCCTCACAACTGTGACCGTGTCATGTGATTCATCATGCAGTGTCTAGTGATAATTGAGGAGCTGTAGCCTCTTTAATCTTCCTTATCCAATAAATCTCTCCTATCTGAAAAAAGCCTTCCTAAAAATCTAATGAGTGGCAGCCTCTGAGAAGACAACAGTTTCAAGCTCCTTGTATCCCATGAGTATGGTTTTTCTGTTCTTTAGTAAGTATGAACTGTTTCTCTGGGGAAAAAATTACTCTGAGCAAATATGTAGATAAGATATTGTTGAATTATGCTTGATATTAGAGATTCAAGGTGAGTGCTTCTATTTTGGGGCTTTGTTATCTGCATCTAGGCTAACTAGTGATGTTAGCATATGAATTTTGTCTTACCTAAACTGTTCGAGACAGTCAGAAGATCTGATTATTTGCAAGCATGTCCAAAGACCAGCTGTAAGAGTAAGGTGACATCATGGAGTGAGATACTTTCAGATTAGCTCTTAAAAAAGACAGTTATTTTGTAAGTCAATAAAGACAGACCCATTGCATTTGAGTTCAGTTATAATATGCCACCTTTGAATCTGAAGCATTCCCTGAGGAAGCCTGAAAGGGAGGATAAGGAAGACGGGAGAGGGCTGAACTTGGAGACTGTTTAGAGGAAACCTGTGCTTTCACATGATGATATTGTGTTTGGAATAGTGACACCAGTTAGCAAGCAGTATTCTGGGCTTGTAGAGCAGTCCCTATGGGCATGGTAAGGGACGAAAAAAAGTGACACATTAATTTTCACTTCTTAATGACTACTTTTAAAGATGCTTGGCTTCCTGCTCTTTCTGCCCCTTCCATGTAGAGATTACCTTAAGAGCCTGTAGCATCAGAAGAATTCATTGTTTAAATAATATTTTAATATGCTTTTGCTTGGAAGCAGAAATACTGTTAAACCCTGCACTGAACCATGAAGTCCTCCCTTTTTATTGTGGGGGTTTTTTAAACAGAAGATTGCTACCAAAAGGATGTTCCCTTGTTTTATTACCTGACACTTTTTTGCCTCACTTTTTCAGTAAAGTACAATTGACATCAAGGAGGATAGCGAACTTTTGAGGTAAAAAACATAGACAGCTGCAAGGTATGTTTTACAGCCAAAGAGGATCACTTACCATCTGTGCTACTAAGAGCCATGTGGTAGCTTCTATCTCTCTACACATCTTTGGTTATCTTTATTTTTTCTGCGAAGATGCTGGGAAGCATTCTTTTAAGTCTGCCTCTTACCCCAGAAGTGCCAGAGATTTGCACAGAAGAGCTGAGAGAACATACTGAAGTGCTGTAATAAATAAACATATTTGGCCGTGGATAGAGTTGACTGGACACATCTCCCTTGAGAGATGAATAATGCAGCCCTGTGTGGCAGCCAGAGAAGCCTGTTAAGAGTGATCTGAGCTGCTTGCAGTTCCCGGGAGATATTAACAATTGCCTTTAATGCTTATGTAGCACTTTCCCAATGTTTAGCTGAATTACTGGAGGCTTGTACCTTGAAGACTTCTAGAAAACCCAAAGAATAGCTGAAATCCATTGAAATGAAAAGTGCCTACTAAAAATTATGGTGTTCCCTGCCTAAACCTCCATCTCCGCCACAAGAACACGATAAAGAATGAATACAACCAGAGGGCAGAAATATCCTCCTCCTTATGGACATACCTTAGGACAGGAACACTCAAGCCGGAACACAAGAGGACATGCATCTTCTCAAACTTGAGCGTCACCAAATGTTATGTAGAGAGTATGCACTATCATATACTCAGCAATCAATCAAAAAACAGAGATGGCATCATATTGATAACAATGGTGGATAAAGGGAATTTTTCAGCATGATAGCAATACATTAAACTCAAGTTCTTGTTAGCCAAAGTGTGTTGTGGCCATAACATGTCTATAAAAGGGCCAGTAAGGAAGACATAAAATGAGGGTGAAATAAAGCCAATCCACATGAAAGGAGAAATGTATTGCAGTCTGTAAAGTTGGGAAAAGCAGCTAAAAATTTACTTTTACCTTAAATGGAAGTGAAGATTTTGGTGGTGAAAAGTAAGAGTCCTCTTCCTGGCTTTCCTGCAAGCTGATGGAGTTGAGCTGACTCATGTGCAAACTACCAAGCAACAGCATCCTAAACAAACCTCCTGCTGATATCAGGTACAGATTAGATAACGAGGTTTTTAAGCAAACCATACCAGACATTGATAATATCTCTAATGGCAATGCGTTATTGCCAACAGATAGCATGGCACGAAAGAAATAAAATGCACAGATACCAAAACCATGGGGTCATGCTGTGTGTGTTGTCAAAGGGATGAGCCAAGCATTTGTGGTTGTCATTAAATTTGCTCAGTATTTCCTAATACGGGTCTTTTCAGTTGCTTGCAACTCTGCCTGGCTTTATTTGATAAAATTTAGACTGATTTTTTTTGTTACATATCTGTTACATGATTGTTTTAGTTAACTGGAAGTTCTAGCATTTTTAGGGGGTAATATTAGGCAGCAAATGGCCTTTGAAGAATGCCAATAAACGAAGGAGATATGTGGAGCTATGTGCAAGAAGGAAAGGAACGTATGCTCGAAGACTCATTTTTAATATACCTAAGAAGCTGAGCCGAAGTTGTACAAGCAATATCAGCGTAAGTTTTGGCAGTTACAGCTGCAGCCTTTCTGGTCCCTATCTCTGGGACACAAGTGCTGGAATATTAAGAGCTGAGTAAACATGTCTGTGTGGGCCCATGTGATTTCAGCTCTGAATCAGTTATTTCTGTGCCTTGTTCAACAAACAACTGAATCCTGGAGGCCTCTATCAGCTCAAGTGCAACACTGCCTGAGATACCCAATAAGCGTTCCCTCTTCCTTGGAGTGCCAGAGAAGGCAGTACCAAATCCCAAAGATCTCTCCTCGTGTGCTGTATGTGCTTCATCCTCCCGTGCACATGTGACAATTGAAGTATTATTTAGTTTTCCTTCCCTCTCTTTTCTCCCACTCCCAAAAGTGGAGTCTTCACTCTAATCTTTTTTTTAAGCTATTTTCTGAATATGTCCCTTGAATACGAACCATTTATCTTTTTCACTCAGAAGGACAATTATGTGGTTTAATCTTTTCCATGAAGTGTAAGTGAAAGCAAGTGTGGTTTTATTATCAACAAATAACACACTTGAACCAAATTTCAGTGACTTTACTCATCATACATGTTAGCATGTAGCTCTAGAAGTAACCCTGCTGGATTCACTGGGTCCATTCATGAGTAAACATAGAGAAGTGGTTCTCTAACACTAGACCAGACAGAAGATCTGGCAAGAAAAAAAAAATTAAGGTCTTCATTATTTGTTTCTAATTTTGTCTTCTAGCATGTTGTGTTAAATCTGGTAGGAATTCATAGGAACACAGAGGGAATAAGCACTGAGGTAGCATATCAAGATTTGGCTTCTCTTAGTAAGGGAAAAAGAAAGAGATATTCTGGTGCAGATATAGCCATGCAAAGGACATGTGAGCTGTTATGTGCATGAATGACCAAACAAATATAATTGTGCTCGGTCAACCTGATGCAATGGTGAGACATAATAAGTTCCTGTCCCGGTTTGGGCTAAACTTCCT
>NW_010391217.1:22361-41153 GCF_000710305.1 Buceros rhinoceros silvestris | reverse complement strand
GAGCCAGCGCTGGGAGCTTGGTTTTGCTCAGGAGAATCCCTGTGATTTCATGAGGACTTTCTCGCCCGCTGTCCTCCCGGACAGCAGGTTTATGCAGAGCAGTGGGAGCGTGAAAGTCGGGAGCAGAAAACTTTGTGGCTGTAGCAACACCATTCGTGTTCCCTCAGGCTTCCCATTGGACTTTCGGGGGAAAAAGAGGAAATAAGCCTAAAAAGTGAGCGAGGGCTGGGGTTTCTGCTTGCCTAGTTTGATCCCTGTTTCCCACCCCCTGTCCTCAGGGGTCACCTTCTCTAACGGTCCTCGAGCCACCTGCCCCAACCCCCTTTCTGTTTGGCACCTGCGGTTTGGCATTTTGCAAGCCCGCAGCGGAGCCTCGACCTGCCAGGTTCGTGGGAGTGATTAGCGAGTTAATCAAGTCCGTCTTGCCGTGCTTTGCAGGAGCGGCTCAGCCCACCACAGCCGGTGATAGCAGCTTGTGGGGTGACAGCATTCCTAGTCGCTCGCAGTAGAGCCCCCTGCTCTCGTAAGTTTGCTTGCACAATCCGGAGGGTCGTTTGCACGTTGTAAATCATCTACATGCCGTGGAGCCTTCCTCCTCCCGAGGCTCCGTGATTCGGGTCATGCGTGTGGTCGGGTTCCTGGGGGTAGTTTGGCCCCGTAACCCCCTCCTTGGTTTGCGAATGCTGAGTTCTTCATGTTTGTGGGGATGCTCAAGCTCAGGGATGGGGAAGGGGGATCATTCTTTTAAAGAAATCAAAGCCCTGACCCTCTGGAGAATACAGCCCCAAACTAAAAGATATTCATTTGTATGCAAATAGCATCTTTATGAGGCAAAAAATCTCTTTCAGTGATTGCTGCTATGTGTTTGCTAAGGCTGGGTGATGAGAGACCTGCCTTGCTGTTTGTCTGCTTAAGCAGGATTCAATGTTATTTGCCACAGGATTCATGAAAATGCCGCTGACTGTATCATAGCAACCCCGTTTCACGCAGCCCATACAAAGTCCATCGCTCCTGAGCGGCGATCTGCTGGCTGAAAGATTCGGGCTCCCTTCTCGCCGTGGGGAAAGGGCGTGCTTCCCCCTCTTTGGGTGCTGCAGAAAAAGCAGAGGTGTCAGACGGTCCCCGCTAGTCCTGTGGGCGCTCTGATTTCACTGCTCACTCTTCAAGGCTGATAAGAGGCTTTTGAAGGCTTCCCTCCCACCCTGGCTATTTCCCACCTGTTTTAAACCTCACATGGCAAGTTGGAAGGGGGACGGGACAGCTGTGCGGTCTCAGACGTGATGGCTCTTCTCTGCCCTGCCCCTTGGGTTCTCCCCGGGACGGCAGCAGCTCAGCGCTTGCTTGTGCTCCGTAGGGGTGAAGCTCTGCCCAGCTCCGAGCCCTTGTGTGGGCAGGCGGAGGTGCTCGCTCCTCCCGCAGATGCACGTTCACCTGCTTCCTGCCCCCGTCCTTTGGCATAATGTGGTTGTATTTCTTTTTGGATCAGGTGCTCAGTGTATAATGTCTGAAGGAAAATTGCCAAAAATCCGTGTAAGTTTGGGGGTTTTTTTGGTTGGTTTTAATTTGTGCCTAGAACCCCTCTGCTGTACGGCTCGTTTCGTTTTGTGGTCGCTCTGTGGTTTCTGTGTGTGGTGAAGGCTGGCTGTGCTGGGAGGTCCGGTGCTCGGCACCTGCATGTCCGTGTGCGATGTGCCTGCGCTGTATGTTGGTAATAATCCATCTGGGGCGGTGAAGGGGGGTCTGTATTTTGCATTCAGAGTGTGTTTCCTTCTCAGCTGGCTGTGATGATGGTGTTCAGTGTGTCTCTCCCAGGAGAATGCGATAAGAGCTGTTCCCATGCAGGGATTTGTACCTTCTATGCGAAATTTCCACTGAGCAGAAGTTGGGAAGCTTGAGGAAAACTCCCTGGTGTTGATGCTTGTGTAATAACTGTCCTGTTGGGAAGAGGAAGCTGTTCTGGGGTCACAGCGGTGGCAGAGGACGGTTCTCCTGGGTCCTGTTTTGCCACTGGTGGTCTTGGGCATGTTCCTTCACCGCCTTGTCATTCCTCTTTCCCAGTTGCAGAAGAGGAACATCACCCAGTGCCGACCCGTAGCCAAAAATGATTGACTCCTATTTTCTTTCCTCTTCCCAGCTGCCAAGCGCTGTTGTTTGGGTCGGGTGTGGGGGAGCGGCGGTACAGGTGGACGATGCGTGTGTGCCCGCATTGGCCCAATCGCGCGTAGCTGGATTTTGCCCGTTGGAGCTGTTGTAGACGGCAAGCTGGAGCGATTTATGCTTCTCACTAAAAATAGATGCTCCTGGAGGAAGAGCTGCTGGAGGAACCATGATTTTTTAATTTTATTTTATTGGTTATGGTGGAATTTCTTTTCTGAGTGGGAAAGAATGAGCTCACAGATGGCCAGGGTGTCTCTGACCCTGCTGTCCTCCTCACCAGCGAAGGACCAGGCAGCCTCCACTGCTGATTTCCAGTTCTTGTAGAGCATTGCTCCTGCGTTGTCAGAAACACCACGCTGACAGCGTGTTCCCCAGGACATCTGAGCTCAGGGCAAGCAGCCCTCGGAGCTCTCCTGATGATGAACGTGTTGGGCAGGCTGACAGCTTTACCGCTTGAATTAAAGTGGACCTTAGGGGGTGAAGGAGCACCCGCATGAAGGTCTTTACAGAATTAGATCAGAATTTCAGCTGAGTCTAGTTTATTCATACAGAAAATCCCTCAGGAGCGTGCTGCTTTGGGGAGCTACCCTTGCTCCCATCAGAGCCAGGGAAACTGAGGCACATGGAGATTGGAGAGCAGCGTGTCGTGGGTTGGGGAGCAGGAGGACAGCTCGGGGCCCGCCGGTCGCTCTGCGGGCGGGCAGGCAGGCATGCTGCCTGGTTTATGGCTTGTCCGTATTTGTACCTGAACGTGTGGCTGGAGAGCGGCGGAGGGACAGGCTCGTGCCAGGGAGCCGTGGGGAGAGCTGCCTGCAGTCCGGAGGAGGATGGCCTGGGGGTCTTACGGAGCTCCCAGTGTAGCCGACTCCAGCAGCAGAGAAGTCTGGCCAGGCCCATGCGGAAGGTCCTGTGTGGTTTCGCGCCTTCCCCTTCTTTGGCATCAGCTGAGCCGTATGTAACGTAACATACAGACTGCTGGCAAGGAGCGCGGTTCTATTTTCGGCAGCATCTCCAGCTAAGTCAGGCAGGGGCTCCGCTGCAAGCCGCTGTGCTTGGCGATCCCGTTGAAGTCTGAGGGGTGAATTGTACCTCAAGCCCTGTTGCCTGCCTCCAGGAGCTGGCCAGCACCGGCAGGGGCCACGCTCGTAGCCCCGATGGGTGCTCGGGAGGGAGCAGGCAGCCCTGCCGTGGCGGCACTGGGGGCAGAGCCGAGATGCTCCCGGTATGGGGTCTCGTCACCCCTTTGCCCCCGCGCGGGGAAGGGCAGCCCCACCTGGCAGCCTGTCCCACGTACCCCAGACTAATCCGACCTTCATTTCTGGGCCGTTCGTTGTTGCTGGTTTATCTCGCTGCCCCACCGCAAGCGGGGCCAGATGTGTGCTCTGGCATCCCTTCCTCCTCGAGCCAGGCTGCCGCGCCGCGTTGCTGCTCCGTGTCACTGCGTGCCCCGGGGAAGTCTTGCGAGGGGCTGGTGGGGTCTGTAGGTGGAGTGGTCCTGCCAGCGTGGGCAGGGATGTACCTGAGCATCCAGATGTGCCCTGGGCTGCCGGGGAGCTGACTCGGGCCTCACCCCGCACCAAGCGAAACCCCCTGGCTGTTGCTGTTGGGTTTGTCCCCATCAGTTCCCTCTCGACACTCAGGATGTTTGACCCGGCGGTGTCTGTTTCTAAAGGGTTAAGCTTCTCCTGGTGCCAGATCTTGGGTCTTTAAGCTGCTATGAGGGAGCTCAGAGCTCCGTGGTCGCAGCTCGCGCTTGAAAGATGCCGGGACCGTTAAGTCAGCCAAACTCGGAGGATTCTGAAGGTGGCAAAGATCGGAACGGTGGAGGGGGTGTTTCTTATAACGGAAGAAAAGCGATATGGCCTCAGCTACCCCCATATAAATTTAGAGAACCACCCTAAGGATCAATCTCCTACTCTGATAAGCAGTGGGCTTATTTGCTGAGTATATCTGTAGGAAAGTTTTGTCAAGTAAAATTGTTCCATGGGGAAAAAAAAAAAAGCATCAGGCTCTTGCTGGCTTTATCAGAAAACAGGTTTTTTCAAAGGAGACCCATTCCCCGTGTTCCTTGTGAGGCTCCCGCTCTCCCGTATTGTGCTGCGCATATCTGACAAGGCTCGCTTAATAGCTTGTGCACCGAAGTTTCTGTTCTGATACCAAATTTAGGGAAGGCTTGTTATCTGAAATTCTTTCTTCCTGGCTTGATAAGGTGCTGATTAATTCCATGCAACTCGCTCTCCTTATCTAGTCGAGCTTCAGTCAGTTTTAGTTTAATCTTGGAGAAGCGCGATCAATCTTTAATGTTTGTTTCTAAGATTTATTCCAAAGGCTTTTGGGCACGGTGGTTGTTTGGGCTTTTGTGAAGTTCTGTGAGAATTAAGTTTAAAAGTAACAATTATGGAACAGGTTTTGAATCCAGATGAAACGATTTAAAGTTTCTGTAAGACAAGAAAGAGCATCCTTTAAACGACAGCTGACTCTGATGTAGTTTTAGGTATTGCATTAGAATTGTGTTACTCGAGGGTTGCTCGCAGACAAAGCTGGGTGTGTGCAGCAGTGCTGATGTACTGGAACGTGTGCATGTGGGTCCCAGTCTGACGCAGGAGAAGGACGATTCCCTCTCCATAGGTGTATCTCAGGTCTGGAGGGTCAGGGGCTGCCTCACGTATCCCTGCCTTATGTGGTTAAGAAGGGCTGTGGGGACACATGGCTGTGCCGGGAAACCACCTCCAAAAGGCACCGGCAAGAGGAGGAGATGGTGCAAAGACGAGGGTCGGGTCTGTTGGGTACAGCCATCTCGGTGAGGAGGGGGCTCACTGGGACCACGATGTCATCGCGGGCAGCTCCCACCCCTGGCAGGGGCTGTGAGGAGATGGGGCTGTCACGGCAGAGAGCCTGTGCCTGGAGATCAGGGGTTGACACCTGGATAGATTTCCAGTCTCCTCTGGTCCGGGGGAGATGAATCTCTCATCCGCTGGCCAGCAGCTGATCGATCCCATCTCCTGCACACCCAGGGTTTTGCAGAAGTGTCTAAAAGTCTCTCCTAAAGAATTAAAAGTACAGACTCAGGCAGAGCAAAGAAACTAAACCTCGCTAAACCTGCAGGCTGGCGACAAATAAATAGGCTGAAGTCTGACCGGCTGCCTTACAGCTGCCTGTGCAGTTCTTCAGCCGGGAGGAGCGGGGAGAGTGTTCCCAGGTGCCGGGAGGATCAGGACCCCAAGTTTAGGGCATTCGGAGAGCACTGGCCTCGCTCCCCCGCTGCACCCAGCGCCCCACTGCAGCAGCGGATGCTGAGAGCCAGGTCCTGGTGCCACCCCCTCGTCGGGATGGCATTATCAGCCCACTGCCATGTGCGAATTGTCACAGTGGGCCCAACTGTCACAAAATGCACTTTTCCAGCTCAGTGTTAAGCTCGGTACAAGGCTGTGTCTAGTCCCCAGAGCCCAGGTTTGGCTGGAGGTTGTAGGCAGCATGTTCCGGGTGCTTCTTATTTCGCCTCCTCCCCCCCCAGCTTCCCGGTTTCTTGTTCTCCTCCCACACTCCCTGTGTTAAACAGTTGCTGTGTTTTGCCCCAGAAAATGGTGACGGTTTAATCTGTCTCCAGCGCGTTTCTAGTGCAGAGGCCGGGCTGCCCCTCGCTCTCACCCTGGCACACGTGTGTACACGCGTGTGCAGGCGTCCACCCCTCTCCCCATCTCTGTCCTTTGACATACCCAGGGAAGCAGACCGACTGGAACACATGTGCGTGTGTTTTCCTTCCCAGTTATATTTTGGAAAATGTGAGTCAGCAGCAGGCGAGAACACGTTACATAATCCGGGGGACGGCGGAACCCTCGCGGTTCGTTAGGAGACAGGCTCTCGGCGAGCAGCGGCTGGTTGCCGCACACTGGTAGTGCCTCTCGGTCAAGTGTCCTTATTTCCGTCGTACTGTCATGTCCGACGCCGAAATGTAGTCGCAGTAGCGTCGGGTTTTGCCGTATCTTGAACCCCGCAGTCCAATGGCAGGGGCTCAGGGCTGCGATGATGATAACCGCTTTTCTCCCCTTCCTTAGCGTGTTTTCCCGCAAAGACGCTGCGCTGTTCCTTTTTGGTTCCCCCCACTCCCCACCTCCTGCTGTTTTCTCTAAAATCTCAGCGCCGAGAGAAATCGCACACGAGTGCAGCTGGAAATAACCATGGCCCCCTCCGCCTCGCCTCTGCTCGCAGCCGCCCACCTCCACCACCCACACCCAAATGGGAGAGTGAAGTCAACAGCCGCTTTTAGCCCTCGGCTCCTGCTCTCCCCGCGAGCTCACTTCCAGCACTCGCCAAGCGTGGTGGCTGAAATTCGGAGGGGGTTGAACACCGGTTTAGCAGCTCCTGCAGCCGTAAGAGCATTTGTCCGGTGCCATTGTGTTATCATGTGCCTTAACACACGGGGACGAGAGAGGACGTGAGGTTTGCTCCGTGGTCCCTAAGCGTCGCAGGGAGGGGGGAGCGTCCTGAATTACGGAGAGACCGAGGAACACAAATAGAAAACCAAGTAAGATGGATGTGGCTCAGTCGGGCAGCAGTAACGTCAGGGGGCTGAGTCCTCCATCCCGGGCTATGATGGGTGCTGCGGGTCGTGGCCCATGCGGGGGGACGGGCAGCAGCGGGCACCAGGCAGAGCGTGGCGGTTGGGTGCTCGTCCTCTCCACGGTGCCCTATCTTGGCTCCCACATCGCTACTGCCAGGCGTCATTCCGGGCTGTTCGGTCGAATCCCCGCGTTCCTGAAGGACGCTTCGAAAGCCTGGGAGGGGAACGGGCACCAGCGGAGTTACAGGAAACAAAGAAAAGGGCTTGTTTGTTTATTTTTAATTTGCCCAATAAAACTGGAAGGTTTTGGACTGCTTTCATCTCCCAGGGCACTGCAAATACTTCCACTGTGGCTACGCTGGTGCTTGCCTTTCAAGCGAAGAGAAGGCTGATGTGGTTTGAAAATATCAAAGCCTTCAAAGGAGGCAGTAAATTGCCGTGCTGGCTGAAACCAGGAGTGCAAGTAGCTCCGTGCCCTGTCTGGGACAGAGTCTCAGACACAGGCGGGGGAGAAAATTGAGAGAGACACAATAATTGATGGTGACGGAATAACCTGTTTATCCAGAGCGCTCTGTCTTCACCCCCATTAGCTCGTGAGTTTCTGATGCTTGGAGACAAGAGAACTAAAATCTTCTCTATTTGTAAACCCACAAAAATCTGCTCTGACCAGGAGATCCTCGTGAGCTCAGCAGAGGGGATGTGCCTTTCAGGCCACCACCCGTCGGGGCTCTCTGTATTTTGTTCAAAAGCCTGGTTTGAGCTGTGGGCATTTGCCCAGTGGAGCAGCTGGGAAGCAGCAGGGTGCTGCTGGGGCTGGGCTTTGGGGGGACCTGCCCCCCCATCCCAGCCTCTTTGTAGCCCCATGGGTTGTGCTGCAGAGGCCGTTTCACCTCCCTACACATTTGTTTCTTTTTCTGTGAAAGCTCTTAGAAGGAGGTTGCCCTTTCCTCATAACTGGTTTAGCAGCTGAGGATGGAAGGTACAGAAGGGGTTGTAGCAGACCAAGGATGGCTGGAAGATGCTGCTCCACCCCTTGCCTTGCGGGCAAAGGGGAGAGGGGAGCTGGGCTTTGCAGGGGCCTGTGGCAGAGCAGAGCTCCCACCCCGCCTGCTCCCTCTTTTAGCTCAAACCAACGTCTTGAATTCCACCTGAGATCCCTGCGGAGCCGAGGTGCCAAATGATGTCAGCAGGGTTCCACCAAAGATTAATTTGGCCTCAAGTATTTTGCATACGCGACGTCAGTTCGCATCCTTATTTTCTCTGTTTTGAACTGCGTTCGGCAAGAGAAGGTCTCTGCACCTCTTTAGAGCCTGCAGTTGTTCCTCATTAATAATACAGTTGCTCTCTGTTATTAATTGAGCTAAATTAGGTGCTTTTTTTTTTTGTTTCTCTAAGCCTTTTGAGGTATTTTTGTGCAGTTAAGAAATTAATCTGCATTAAGCATAAATACCTAAGTAAAAATAGCAGCTTTGGAGTAGCAGTTTTTCGGCCTTTCATGGCATAAGCTCCAGGGCAGAACCAGTAAACCACAGGGTAACCAGTAATCCACTACTAAGGTACCGGAGAAGCTCACAGTGCACAAAGGAATGGCACTGAAGCCACCCGCGGCAGCCCGGCCCTGCTCCGGGTGGAGGGATCCCCCAGCAGTGCTGGCTCCTAGAGACGGGCTCTCTCTGACATCACCTCCTGGCTTCCCAAGTCCCTCCTCTTAGAGCTTCTGCACTGAGCCACCCTCTCCCCAAAAGGAGGGTTGTTTCCTGAGGCACATTCCCTCCTGTTTTGTCAAACCTGGCGGGAAATGTCTGTAGTGGTTAGACTCAGATGGCCGTGAAAGTCTTCCGCTCGTTCCTTTGAACAGTCCTCCCACAGCTGAGAACACCCCACCATCGCTAGCAGTGGTTTTAGCTTTCTTTTATTGCCCTTTTTGCCTTTCTGTTTCTACTGCAGGCAGTGTTTTTTCCGACCCGGGCTGAAATTCAAGCAATAATAATAGCTGACATTCTTCGTTTCAGCATCCTAAAACTATTTGCTGAAGTTGAGTTCCTTAAAAGCCTTTGTGCTATACAAACGCTCAAGTACTTCTTCTGTTTGAGATAGAAATGGGTGCCTGAAAACCCTCAGAAGTCAAGTGAAGGGCAAAGCCTTGGCACTCTCAGGGGTTTTTGGCGTTCTCCACTGGAGCGCAAGACCAAGGTTGTGCAGGATGAGTGCAGAGGGGCTGCGATGCTGATGGGAGCCCAGTGCCTCTGTGAAGCCCAACCCTGCTGCTCCGGAGGGCTGGGCTTGGCGTCCGACCTTCCTCCTGCTGGCCTGGCTGGGAATCCTCCGTGTTAGCATCTTGTTTTCACGTCCAGCCCTCGGCAGCAGCAGCCGGCAAACGCTGGAGTGGGGCTAATGAAATTTCAATACCTGGACCCTCCTTTACAAGCTCTTCAAAAAAGCAAAGCTGTTTTCCCGTAGTCCACCCTGTGTCACCGTTTTCCTCCCTCCCTGTGACTTACGAGCAGGAATCAGGACAATAGATGGAAATTTATGTCCTGGAGGCGTGTGACAACGGTATCCTGAGGGTTCAGGGCTGCTTATGAAACAATTGCCTCTGATAGATGCTCCGAGGTTTCCCTGGGTGTTCTCAGCAGCTCACAGTGGGTGTTTCCACCCCTGACCAGCTACTCCTAGGGGCATGTTACAAGGCTGTGTAAGCCACCAGCAGTGTAATCCTTGTACTAATAAAACATTAAAAAAAGATGCAGAGCGATTTGGCCAGAAGAAGAGTGGAAGGAAAAAGCTAGTTAAAATCCAAGGAGTGGCTGTTGAAATGCAAAAGGATCTAGAAAGCAAAGATGCAAAAATAAAATCCGAAACGGAAATGAGTAACATTTTTACTGCCTTGTGTAACTCGTTTTAATTGCAATTCCTCTAGAAATCTATTTGAGGCAAGAAATCAGCTCAGAATTGTAGAGCAAAGCATTGGTCTTCCAGATGCACGCAGCTTTCTGGATTGTTATTTTCAGCTTCCTTCCACGGTTCGTTTGAATCCCTTCTCCTCCGCAGTGTCCATGGAGACCCCCACCCCCGTGGTTGCGTTGCAGGTGGGGCAGTCAGCACCGTGTCCTGGGGCTTCCTGCTCTGCTGTCTCTTGAGAAACACCCTGAGGCGGTTGTAGTGGTGAGCATGGGGGTTGGAAGGTGGAAACGCCAGGGTTTCCAAAGGATAACCCTGCCTTGGAGAGGTCTGCCCTGCGTCTTCCGGGGGGGGCTGCTGCCCTCTCACGGGGAGCTCCTGTTTCCCCTAGACAGCGATGGGTAGAGCCAGGACCGGACTGTGCTGTTGACTCTGATCACCTCTCTGAATTCCAGGAGATCAGATCCTGCAACACAGGCACTGTAGCTCCCTAATCATGTGGTGTTTATCTTTCACCATCTCTATTCTCAGCCTGCTTAAGAGACTGGTTGAAGTCCATCACCGTTAAAGGCTTCTGGTCTCTGGCAGGGTACCGTACGTTTGTCTTGGCAGGATTAAGTCCTGAATCCAACAGATGTCATCGGTGTCATTCCCAGCGGCCTCCCGAAAGGCCAGCGTGGTGCTCCTGACATTTCTCTTGTATTTGGTGGCGTTTCTGAAGGAGGTTTTACCTTGGTTTTTGTCCATCTTCAGCGTTCAGGGCTGCTAACGGTGATTTGCATCGAACCCAGTTCTTGGCAAGCTCTGTGCAGAGACTGAAGCAGCAACGTGTCTGGGCAGAGTTCAGCTCTGCTGCCAAGCCACCCTGTCTCGCGGGACAAGCGTCCCTCTCCCGTCATGGTCTCCGAGCTGTTGCTTACCAAGCTCGCAATTTGGCTCTGGGTCCTGCACACTGCCGACTAACCGCCTCTGCTTTGTGTGTCGGGGACTCGAGGAGCTCACTGCTCGCTGGCTGCCTCCTGAATGTCCCTTTGGACTTGGTCTCCTCCTGCCGCTTGTTCTGCCTGGGATGCAGGACTCAAGGGGTGGGGCAAGAAGCAAGGAACCCTGGAGGCAGACCAGGGTTCTTGAAGAGCAGACATCTATTTGGTCATCAGGGTTACAGACAGGTGAGGGTTTGAGACAGGAATCCAAGGAAATGGGAAACTTTTCCCACAGTCAGACACTTAGACCCAGCAAAATGGGCTGGAACGTAAGCGGTTGGGTCCAGATATGCAATATCTCCTCTGACCTCCCTCCTCACTTCCCAATGTGTCCCCCTCTCCTTGTCTGTCTCAGACTGTTTTCACATGCCCAGTGGAAACGTGTCTGTCTGCTCCATCCCCATCTGGGCCAGCTAGGCGCTGGTCCTTAGTGGAGCTATGCTGACCTCCCTGCTGGGGTGAGGAGGACGTTCCCTCGGGGGACAACACAGCGTGGTGTGGCCGATGAGTCTGTTCATAGACGGAGTCTCTAGTCCTGGTTTCTGCTGACGTTTAAATTACTGGCTTAAAGCAACAGAGAGAACAAGGAGGAGAGCTTGCAGCAGGTTTACCAAGCTGGGATGAAGCTGAAGAGATCCCATTGCACAGAAACCATCTGTAGTCTGGGCAGGAGGCGAGGAAAGGGAGATGGTGGCTTCTCCAAATCGAGAGAGTGCAGCTGAAAGAGGGAGGATGTGATGTAGGAGGTAAAACTAAGTATAGAGGAGTGGTGTTATAAAGGGAAAACTGGGGCTGGAGATCAGGACAAATTAGAACATGCAGAAAATGTAAATCCACTAGGCCACGGATTTGTATTTCTGGAAAATAACTGAAGTACCTTCACATGGGACTTCTCTTACAAGAGTGGAGAAAATCGGATAACAGGTACACGAGAGGACAGTCTTCCTTTGGCTTTGAGCAGAACAGATGATTCAAATCTGTTTTTCCAAGCACAGAGCTCCCTGAACTGGGAGGAGCGCTGCCCTTCCTCATGGGCTGGCACCTCTGGGCAGCTCAGCTTAGTGAAGGGGCAGCAAAAAATAGAGTTTCTTCTGATGATATCTGCAGAGAGGAGCAACAGACCTCCCCAGGACAGATGGATTCCTGAGTAGAAGGGCTCTGGAAATGGGCTGTTGGTAATGCTGGAGCTGAGAGGAAGGGAATATTGTATTGTTATTATCTGGAGTGGATTCAAGCCTTAAACAGATGGTAGGACTGGCCAGTTTGTGCTAGAAAGCTGGGCATGGGAGAGCTGCACAGCAGTCAGTCCATCCATCACGCTGGCTACGGGGTCCCGTGTCCCCCAGTGCTTTGTGAGCCCAAAACACTGGTTAAGTAAAAGGTCAGGGCTTGGTCTGGTTTGGTGGTGGTGCCGGTGCAGCCTGGGTTATAGGTGCCAGGAGCTTATGCTGCAGATAAGTCTTGGTTTTGACACTGGTCCTAAAGAAGAATAAACAAGTAGATGAGATATTTTGTATGCTGGAGTTGAGTACTGCTTTGGAAAGATTGATAGAGGTGGATTTGGCTGTAAGAAAAGGATTTATCTCGGCGGTTCAGTAGCCTATTCCAAACCTTCCTCACCTCTCTCCTGTAGTCTGAAGTCCCCTGGATTTATGGATGACCTCAGAAAGCACAGGCAGAGTTTGGGGAGACAAGGCTGTGGAGGCTTATCTGTGCCCAGCAGCTTTGATATCTTGTTTGTAAAAAGGCTCCTGTATTCATTACCAAGAGCATCGGGTTTTTCTTCTAACACACACAGAGCCTGTATTCTTCAGTAGGTCTGTCCTATCCTGTGCTTGTTGTTCGTAAACTTGCCGCTTTGTGCTGCTGCATAAACCCAAGCAGTCTTTCTTCCCTGTTGTCTTTACCTGCAGTAGCACGGGCTGTTTTAAAACGCAGCTGAAACTCCTGGGTTCTTGTCGTCCTGATGGACCTAATGGGGGAGGGATTCCGGGAGCCTGGAAATGAGCCCAAGACCTTCAAAACCTTGAACCAGATTCTCAGTCACTGAAGGCGTCTGACCTGTCTGAATTTGTTGGGAAGTCACAAGATTCTTGCAGCAGATTTTAATTATTCATCTGAACTGTTGTGTATTGAAATAGATATCGATAATTTAAACCAATCCACTCCACTTTCCGGAGTGAAGTAATAGTAAATATGCAACCAGTTTCTGGAGAAAACTGTAAGACTTCAGACTCTTTGGAGCTGGTATTGATGACTGTGGCCAGCCCTTTGCCCAGGGCACCTGTGAGGCGCTTTCTACCCAGACTCACTGCCCCCCCAGCCCCAAGAAAAGGCTATTTTTTTACTACCGACATACGAGTTTGGGCACACGGGATTCTTGCGTAGCTCCTTACGTGTTCGGTTGTTGCACGTGCAGAGACAGACCTCTGCTGCTCGCGCATTCACAGAGAGTTTCCTGCCCGCTCTGACTCAGATCCGCGGTGTTTTATTGTTGCTTTGAAGACTCTCTCTAAAAATCCTCTGGCATTTATCCAAACCCGGCGCCAATAGCCTCAAACTCAGCTCATTTCCTTTACATGAAGTCGCAAAGCTCATCGATAGCGAGCCCCGGACTCCAGCAGGGAACGCGAAGGCGTTTGGGGTCTGCCACCCGCGGTAGTCTGGTGGTAAATAGGTCGTTACTAATTCAATAGCGGTAATAAACCACGATGGGTGAATTCAGGGAGTTAGAAATGATGGTGTTTGTGCTGCTTCTCTTGGGAGCAGGTATTATTTCTAGTGCCAGCAGATTGATATTTGCTGGTTACTGGACGGAATCGATGAGCAGCAGCTTATCGTAGGTTTGTGGCTGGGGATGGACAAGTGCTCAGGTGCTTTTGCACCTCTGTGGTTACTTTTATTAACTAAAGTGAGCTCGAAAGACAAGATGAAACCTGGGAGATCACCACTGCCAGTCCCGTTGCTGCAGACTAGAGCTCTGACCAGTTCGTTGGGAGCCTTTTCCCAGCAAGTTGCTCTCGGAGCCCTTGATTTTTCCAGCAGGAGTGTCATGTGTGATAGAGGGACTCGGAGGGCCCAGTCTACCTTTAAAGTCCAGGTTTAATTTTTTCTGTTAAAAAAAATGTGTTTCGACAGTTTGTCACATCGGCTCAGCCTGCCATGTCGTGGGCAGTGAAGTGTTAGGGAGGAAAAGCAAGAAGTATTTTGATGAAGGATCAAGTCAACGCCCTAATATTTTTTGAACGTCTCCTGTGTTGACCTTGGTGTGCGCAGACACTTGCCTCTTCCATTGCTCTCTCATCTCCAGAAGAGCTTTTGGAGGTGCTGAAAGAATTGCCAGGCAGGATTTGGGAAGATCTGGGGAGAAGTTTTGAAGGGGATTTGCTGGCGGTTTGTGCTTTGCAGCAGAGACATTTTGCCAGCTTCTCCTGAACTGAAGTCTCCATCATGTGTTTATTTTTGAACCGAGGAGGAGGGAAGGAGGGGAGGTATCATCATCAGGCATTTTTATAGCTGTGGAGAAGTGGGGAGGGCAAAGCCTCTGTATCTGTCGCAAGAGACCCTAAATCTCCGGGCTCAGGTTGAAGAAAAGCACAAACCCAGGCTCCCTTGTGTTGGTTTTTTTTTCCACTAGACAAACATTTAATTATTTTACCTTCATGTCGCTGATGAATCAACTGAGAGAACTACAGAAGATAATGTACTTCTATTTTTACATCTACTAATGAAGCTCGGGCTAGAGTTATCTCCTGTTTGATTGGCTAAAGCAAGGCAGGAAAAATGCAGAGGGAGAGGAGGAGGGAGCGAGACACTAAACATTTAGCAGTGTGCATGGAGAAAACGCGCAGCTCCTCAGTGAAATGGAGCACTTGGGAAGCAAGAGGAGCAGCGTTTTATTGATGTGAACTTAGCACTAAAGCAGGGGCTTCCCTTGGAGGAGCTGTGGCGGGGCGGGTGGCGGCGGCGCTGGTGTCGGGACCGCTGCTGGCGCTGGTTTCTTGGCAGTGCTGCGGAGCGGCGGGGCTGTGTGCATGACCGCGTTGCACAGCCCTTGGCCACCAGCGTGCTCTCGCTTCCTGTAAAGCATCTCTTGGACTTGGCAGGGTTCAAGTGCTCCATCAAAAGTTCATTAACATGTTTGGTTAGAGACACCCGGCTGCGTGCAGCCCGCTAGCAAACCCTGGGGAGAGGAACAGGACGGACTGGATCAGAGAGAGCAAAATTGGACAGAGCCTTCATGGCAAGTGGAGAAATAGCTGCAGAGAGGCCAGGTCGTGGCGTGGGGGCTACGGGCTGGCGTGCGGTGACATGTTAACGGCAGTGTTTGACACCCAGGCACTGCAGCGCTTGATACCTCACGAACACCTCTGCTGGGTGGCTGCTAGACAGAGCTCGGAGCAGAGGGCACGAGCTGCCAGCTGGGGCTTAGCTCAGGTGGTGTTTGGGGGTCAGCAGCCAGATGAGAGCCAAGCCGAAAGTCGCTGTGTCCGAGAGCACGTTCCGCAGCCGTTCCAGACCCCGGCGCGGAGGTCTGGCCTCACAGCTTGAAGCCGGGCTGTGCTGGAAGTCAGCCTGCCTGGATTTGGTTTGCAGCTACCCTGAAACCATAAATTAGGTCCAGGGTTGTGCGTGGAGCAGCTCGTGCGAGCCTTGTTGTTTCAGAGGTGAGAAACTGCTCCTGAAGCGCTCAAGCGCTTCTGAAAGATGCAAATTAAAGGTCTTGAGGATTTGACATTTTCTTTCATAATAAAGGAGAGGGTCTAATCAAGCTACAGAGCTGGTGAGTGATCTTCTTAATGTGCTGAACTGCAGTGCTGTTATTCGGTGGAAAATAAGACATTGGGGTTTTTTATTTGTGAGATGTGAGCTGAGAAAGTGAAGTATAAATCACCAAAAAAGCAGCTGATTTGAGCGAATCCAAGGGATCTGAAGGCCACGGGTCCTCAGCATCCTTGCTTATGTTTTGGGAGAAATAACGTGCAGTAGATGCTCCTCGGAGAGACCAGCTGCAGTATTTCAACACTTGTGTCATTTTTTCAACCTCCTTTGAAGGGGGCATGGAGAGGATGTGTGCCCAGTGAGAAAAAACCAAGGGAAATGAGGAGTGTGCTTGAAGAGTTGCCCTCAGACAGCAGAAGATCTGTGTGGAAGTTTGTCCTCCGCAAAGGGGCCCAAAAGTAGAGTAGTGTTTTATAGTGCCTGTAAAAAGAGCTGTTAATATCGTTAACCTGGAAGGGCAGGACAGCACGGAAGGCAGGATGAAACCTTACCACCCCAAGGTACAGCAGGTGGAAGTGTTTGACCCCAGGAAATGCTGCAGCTCCAGTCAGTGGGACAGGTGCCCACACCACGACCACCACCGGTCCCGTGATTCCCAGCCCTCTTTGCAGACAGGGTTGCCAGGGCCAAAGACTGAGCTACCCTGAGCGCAGGAGGTTGTCTGCTGTGGCTCTCGGTAAGTGGATGTGGTGCAGCCTTGGGCTGCTGCGGCTACGGAGTATTGTGTCCCCATCACAGGACCTCGACCTGTCAGCAGAACCGCAGCGTGTCCGTAAGGGCAGGAGGAGGGAGATAAAGGAGAGGGTGAACCACTCTGATCAGCTCAGAGCAGGTGGGATGGGAAATAAGAACCTGCACGTGCGTGGGAGACTTGGGGAAAATGTAGACGAGGGGAAGTGGGCAGCACGGTCACGCGTGACCTAAGGTTTGTCATCAGGCGCTGTTGAGTCTGAAGGGTCCCATGGTGGGTTGGTTGTTTTAGCTTTTCAGGAAAAGCTTTGTCTCAAGAATTCAAAGAGCTTAGAACCTCAGGAAAGCAGAAAAAAGTAAAAGGCACTGTGTCGATACAGGAAACGGTGAACTCTTGTGCATCGGAAGCACAAAACCTGGCAGCTGGATCTTTGAGAAGAGCTGATGGCTCAGGCTTCCCTGCTTCACAGGAACCGTGGTTGTGCTCCGGGACTCTTAAACACTGGTGCTCAAAAATGGGGAAGAAATAGCCTTTTTCTTTGGTTGGTGTTTTGGACCTATAGAAGGGGAAGTCATCGTGTGCTGTAAAATGCGCATTCCCTATTAAACTCTGCGGGTTTTAGAGACTTCTTACCTTCTCGTAGCAGCGCAGGGGTATGACCTCTATAATGTTCAACGGGATACTTGAAAAACGGAGAGCAGTTTAACAAGAACAGCTGCTGCCTTGGCGCTCCAGCTCTTCCATTTCTTTTCTGGCTGGAGTTAAGTCCATAATGGTCTGAGCTTTGCAGTCGCTTAAAAAGAGATTGTTTTGGTCTGGGCATAAGGGACGAGTTTGTGTCAGATATTTTATCAGAACCATTTGTCCATGGCTGGAGCGAAAGTGAAATGTTGTAACCACAATATTGCGAAGAAGGGCTGAAATCCTTCAATATTTTCAAAGGGTTTTTTGGCCGTTATAACAAAACATGCTGTTATTGGGGAGTTCCAGGGAACACGAAACCCTGTGGATGAAGAGGAGACGTGCCAGTTGTTTGCCAGCTGATGTTCCCTGACATCTCGGGGCTAGCAGGGCGTTTGCATCAGACTTGAAGACCCAAGTCCAAGATGAGTCAGCTGCAAACCTGAAATGCAGCAGCAGGGATGTTCTTCGGTAGCTGGAATTTTGCATGCTCCATGTCTGAAAATCAAAAGAACCAATTTCAGACAAGAAATGGTGCACATCAGAATTCTGCAGCACTGTGATTTTTCCTCCTCCGGGATGCCAGGTTTGCCTTTTATCTTGTTTTCCTTTGCTTCTAAATTAAAGTTGCCTGGTTTGCTGCCCCAGGCAGAGGATGCTGGTGCTGTGGCATCTGCAAGTGAAATATTCCCTTTCCTGCAGTCTTTCCTGTTGTAGGAATTTTGCTGCTAAAGCTCTGGGTGATTGCAGGATGAGCAGCAAGTCCTTGGACACGCATCTGTCAGTGGCACAGAATAAATATTGCTGTGTTTCTTTTATACACGGTACTTCCTAAGGTGACATAAGAACGTGGCTGCCTTTCTCCTGCCAGAAGCTCAAGTGAGATTTTAGAGGCCAGAAAGCAGGAAAACGGGAGTTTTCAGTGAGATTCTTTATGGGTGATGTGGCATCTCCCTCTTTTTAGTATTACCTTATTGATGAGTCTGAACTAAGAACTAATTGCCATAATCCTTTTGTCTTCCAACCCCTCTGGCCCCGAGGCTGGTCCCTTGGAAAGCCCCAGAGTGGGCAGCCTTCACCCTCTAGTAACGACTACTCAGCACTGGTGCGTGTTTAAACCAGCGGAATTTGAGAGGTCTCTTGATAGACGTAAGAAGGGAGAGTGATTTCCCCTTCGGGTCTGGCACGTGGTTCTCTGGGAGCTGCTGGGCCGGGCAGTGGTGTTCTCAGGAAGACTGGGAGGCCGCCCGCAGAAGGACAGAGGTGGGAAACACAGTGGCACCGCTCACATTCCCCGTGAGTTAAGATAACGTCCTCTCCTGACACCTGTGATCCTTGACATCATGGAGTTTGGAAGATAGTGTCAAAATGGTCTGATGCTTGTTTAGGGCAAAAATGTTTTCCTGACAGAAAAGGACCTGTCAGGCGAGGGGGGGTGTTGGCACCATGGCAACCCCCTGTGTCCCTCCTTACCGGTTTGTTAACTCTTCTGCGCTGGCCATGGGATTTATCTGCATGCTCTAGAGTTGGTGGCACCATCCCAGTTTGTTCCAGCTCTGCTCCCACACCATTATCTTTGTTTGAAAGAGAGGATTAAATTATGTTTCTAGAGAACCAGCAAAATCTGCTGGCCAGGTTGTTCCGGGAGTAAAGTGGGACTGAGCAGCCAGGAGAGCTGCTCTTCCCATCAGAGTGCGGCAAACTACACCGCGAGGTCTTGGGGGTGATGGAGAACAAGGAAGATCAGTCCTAAACTGTCGTTATCCCTAATCAAGGTGCTTTCTGTTCCTCTCTCACAGATGTGTGCCCACAGGCTGCTAGGGCACTTGCCAGCGCCACCACAGTGGTACCATTTGTAGCAGGCAGCCACGCCGACCGTCCACCCCGGTGGTCTCCTTGTCCTTCCTCCTCCCCCAGCAGAGTTCGAGCTTGGTTTGCTCTGGGTTCATTAACATGCTAATCCTCCAGCCAGGCTGCACTAGTGCCCGTCGCCAGGCTTGTGGCTAATAGCTGCAGTAGCTGCAGAAAAGAGGTGA
>NW_010391217.1:16986-22311 GCF_000710305.1 Buceros rhinoceros silvestris | reverse complement strand
TCTATGCTTCACTGTTCCCCGCCGCCAGGCTTGTGGCTAATATCGGCAGTAGCTGCAGAAAAGAGGTGATCGCCTTTCTGTGTCATGAACGCAGCCAAAGGAAGCCCCGGGGGGGTGTGGGGGTGTGGGTGTGGGGTTGAGCTTCATGGCAGATCAGTTTTGGAGGTGTGCGTGCTATTTCTTTGGGGCCTTCATTATATTCTGTGTAAAATAGTGAATGGGTGATGCTTGAGTAATGACTGTCGTGGTACCCGACTGAATTATTGCTGTTGTGGTACCTTCATCCTTCTCTCAGAACAAGGCACCCGCACTGGTGTCTCTGTACGTGCAAAGAAATTATTAGTGTTTGCAAATTAATGAAATCAACAGAAGCTTAAATGCTCAGAGCAAAGCTCTGTTGCTATTTTTCCACAAACGCCACTGAAAGAAAGAGAATTTCATGCAGGACACTAAGAAAAAAAACCTTCAAAAAGGCAAAGGAGAAGGAGAGTCCCTCCAGGTTTCAGTTCAAAAATTACCCTGATGTATCAGCTGCCCACGGTTTTCTCTGCAAAATATCCCTTGGGTCCCTCTCAGTCTGGAATTATTTCCAGCACAGAGGAAGGGAAGCGGAGATGCAGCAAATAGGGCACCTTTTCAGCTGGAGCCGGGGAGCTCTGCCGCAGGAGGACCAGCAGCCGGGTGGCTCTGGGAGCTGGCGGCAGGCACAGCGCCTGCCTTCCCCGTCAGGCTGGGGACGGGGAGCTCTGCCAGCTCGTTTGCAGAGCTTGTAGTCTTTAAGGCATCGCACAGCAGCGTTTAAAAAGAATAGGAAGAAAACTCCCTTCTACAAGGCACAGAAAACCAAGAGGATGGTTGAGGTACCAGTAATTGAAAAGCTCCTGTTCGTGCCTCGGGCGCTGCGGTGGGAGGAAGGGCAGGTCCACAGCAGTTCTCCCCACGGACAGCAGGTGCCTTCCTCACTGCCCAGCCGGGAGCATCCAGTGCTCGCTTTCATTTTTCCTTAGTTTTTCTTCAGTTTGTTTGTATGTCTTTAGCATTCTGGGGTTGCCCTGTGTCCATGAGCCCTGCTCTACTGGATATGCAGGATGGAAAAAACAAGTGAGGGGATGCGGGGGGAGGTTCTATTGTGCTGAGCTTTATTTGTATTAAAAATCCATGCTGTTAGGGAGAAGGGGTTTCTGTCCCAGCTGAAGCAAGGAGTTTGGGATGAGATGCTGTGAAGAAGCTTAAAATATGAGGTCAGCAGGGCCTTGGTGAGCTGCGTACAGACGCCTGCGTCACCGCCACTACAGAGAAATTCGGGGGTTTTTGGAGGGAAGCCACAGACAAGTGATGCTGAGTGATGCTTTCAGAGCTGCCCCAGGGAGGCCAGATGCAGCCACGGTGCCTGGAGACCGTAGGATCTTTGGATGTGCTGTTGAGTGAGTGTTTTCACGAGGTGAATGCACAGACCTTGGTAGCGTTAGGGAGCGAGGAGCTGGTGGAGTTGGCTGATTTAGATCCTCTGCAGTGACATTTTCGGAGCAGCATCCCAAAGCAAACTCCCGGCTGTGTCCGAAGCGAGTTTCTGCACGCTTGAATCATTTGCATGCATGAATATGAATCTGTGTTTCGCAGTCAATAATAGGAGTACCGCATCTTCTAGTGCAAGGCAATGCTTAAATTAAAGCTGCTGGAGAAAAGACTCGTAGGAAGAGCACTGAGCGGAGAGGGGAGATAAGGAGAGCGTCTGAGCTGCAGAGCTGTCGGCGTGCAGCTCATCTGCAGCTCCCAGCTTGGGTGGTATCACATCTGCACTCTGCCTGCCCAAGACGGGGCTTTGCGGGGAAAAGAGACTGGCAGAGCATCCAATCTGGGCAAAATAAAGGGGGGTCAATCCTGGAGGGAAGGAGCAGGAGGGTTTTTCTTCTCTTGTCCGGGAGGTTTGCTATGGAGGTACCTGGAGGTTGATAGACACCCTCAATAACTCTAAAAAAGACTCTGAATCAGAAGTAATGGTTGAGGCAGTGCTGAGGAGGAGTTAATTATTTGTTTGTGCCAGGGGAGGTTGAGGTTGTCCCTGAGGAGCCGTTTCTGTCCCGTTGGGGTTGTCCCGGCCTGGCCCAGGCTGCCCAGGGCAGTGGTGCAGTCCCCATCCCTGGAGGGGTTTCCCAGCCGTGTGGAGGTGCTGCTGGGGGACAGGGGGCAGGGGGGACCTGGCGCTGCTGGGGGACACGGGCACTGGAGGGGCTGAAAGGTCTCTTCCCACTGAAACGATTCTGTGGTCTGGGACACGTGGCTGGTTTTGCTGCTCAGTGTTACCTTCATCTGTGACTCGATGCTCTCTCTCTGAGCATGTTCCTTGTCTCCTAGGACTAGTTATTTTGGTGGAGTGTCATGCTTTCAGGATAGATGCATGAGCAAAACCCACTCCTCCAGAAGAGAATGACGGGCCAGAGGTCTTGTCCCCATTTAGAAGCGTTCCAGCGCTGCAGCAGCCCGTGCTGGTCTCAAAATGGAAGCACTCCTCAACCAACCAGCTTCCCAGCGGCTCACACAAGGGAAGAGGGTTTCTCTTTGGATGCAGATTCTCAAATCCCAGCTGAGAGAAGCAGCAGCGTTGTGTCAGTTGAATTGCGGTTGAAGGCCCCTCTAGCTTCTGCTTTCCTCTTCACATTTTGTCCCTCTGCTTTAACCTGTCTCTCTCCCTGTCCCTCCCTTTGGGCCAGGTCCTGGCCCCAATCACAGCAGTTAAACCTGAGGTCACTGCTCTGTGGAGAGACACAGAACCAGCTCCACAGATGACAGTGGAGAACGTCGAGAGCCAAGTTCTGCTGGTGGATGCCGTCAGCCCCCGGGTTAACCCGGGAGGCAGAACCATGTGCCCGCACAAACCACTAAGCAATTTATAAAACTTCGGTGGTACCCTCTGTACAAAGGACATGTTAGAAAGTCCATGAGCACCGTTTGGTGTAAGGACTGACGTGGTCTGATCAGCTGGGGGCAGCCGGGTGTGTCTGTGTGTGCAGCTGTGTATCCCCAGGGCAGCGCGTAGGATTTGTGGTGCTGTGTGGAGACTGTGGTGTGTGCGCGTGTTCATTGCGTGGAACCACACACCTGGGTTTTATTCTCTTTGTTATGGGTAAGGGGAGAATCAAATCTGGCTCGGATACTCACAGGAACATTGGGAATTATCCAAGTAACATCGTACTTTTTCTCGAATTTGGATGACCTACCTCCTCCGTTTCCCTGAATTCTTGGTCTCCCCCTGATATTCTTCCCTTTCCCGGAACTCTGGCAGGAGTGGGTAACCCAGTCCTGCCCTGGATTGAGAAGACCCAATCCTGATCTCAGTCACGCTCATATAAACCAAAACTAAAATCTGTTGGAAACTGGGAGATCCAGTGTGTTGACCTTGATTTCCAGCTGCACTGGTGGTTTCTGGATTCCTGTCTGCTTGAAACTGGACTGAGAATTAGGAATTCAGGAAAGCCACTGGAGCTTGCTGGGAACGTATTGGCCGTAAGTCCTCGTTAACGTGAAAATCAGCTTGGTGCCCGCGGTTTGGGGAAGGCTCGCTCTGCTTTGGCAATGCAACGTGAAAGCTTTGTGTTCTTCTGACCTGAGGTAGACCAGCGTGGGCTGGCACCAGGGCTTGGGAGAGCCTGTTGCCTGTCTCTCCTGACCAAAGATTGTCTTTCTAAAAGCCGAGTCTCATCTCAGGTTGTCCGTTCACTTGGACTTTGGCGGCCAGCCTTGGTTTAGCCTTACTGCTCCTCGCTCTTCATGCCTTTTGGGGGCCTCTGAATTATTTAAGAGGAAAGCAAGTTGCTGAAGAAACATTAGTCTGTGAAAGAAAGTTTCTGGAGCTTCTAGCACAACCCACAAATGTTTTCCTCCAGAGTTTGAAGGGTATTTTGAGGAGGGATTTGGGCTTGATAGGGATGCCAGAGAGAGTTTGAAAGTATGGAAAAAGTTTCTGTCCCTCCTTATGTGCAAAAATAACTTTTTATTCAAGATGAGAAGAAAATTCTGCGGATGGATTGCTAAAATGATGAGGAGGGATGGAGAACTTGGCAGTGGGTATCTTTGTCAGCTAGAGTTCTTCCACGGCTTTGTCAAATTCAGTTGTCTTAGTGTGGGTGCTCATGGCGAGGCTGACCTTTTCCACGTATCCTGCTCTTGCGAACCTAAACGTGCCTTTCTGTTTTTGAAAGACAGAGGGACTTGTTGGTACTTGCTGCCCAGATGTGCTGAGCTGTAGCAACTGCTGAAGCTGAGGTGGGAGTGGAGGAGGTGTGGGAGCGAATCCTGTCCTGGAGGAGGAGGAGGTGTTTGGAGGAGGGACTGATGTGCACTGCTGGTGGAAACCCGCACTCTGGTCCACCTCTTCCTGCCTCTATGTGACGCAGGAGGACTTGCTGCAGAAGCAGGTTCAGGGCTGGTTCCTTCTTCCCCGTTCAGGCAGCTTTGACATCAGCCGTGTGCATCCCTCTGGAGTGAAAAAAGGTGAAAAGGGTTTTAAAAAGTCCTGCCTGGCTCCCTCCTCCCCAGTGGAGCAGCGGGAAGGTGGTTGCGCTCGGTAGAGTGCGTTCAGCGGGGTGGCTCTGTGGTCTCTGGTGTTTCGCAGGCTGGAATAGCCAGGATTGTTTCCATCCCAGTAGGAGTTTGCCTGGGTTCGACACATGGAGGTGGCCCGCTGGTAAGCGGCTGGACTCGCATTCCTCAGAGCTGGCTCAGCTCAGCAAGGTTCAGGTTTTGTGTGCTGGGGAAAACTCTGATTTTGTTCTGCCTCTGAAATACCTTCATTAGTTTGGTGCTGAGACGCGGGTCTAATTTTACTCAGAGAGTGAAAAATGACTATTTAAAGAGGTGGTTTAAGCCTTGAATTTTTCGGCTTCTTCTATTAGCAAAGGCGGCTATGGACTATTACCAGGGTAACCAGATAACCTGCCAGCAGATCCGCGGTTACTAGCAGCAGAGAGCAGCGTGAGGCCCACGGGGAGGGCAGAGCCTGCTGCAGCCTTCGATCGTGCATGTGGGAGGGAGAGGGAGCCCTATCAGGGTGATCAAAGACTGATGATGAGCTGACAGCGTGATGTGGCCGTAAAAAAGCAAGGTATGATCCAAGGATGTATTAGAAGATGAATTTCCAGGAGAGATTAATGCCGCTGTACCAGACAGTGGTGCAAGCTTGCTTGGACTGGAGTAGACTGTTTGATTGCCAATATTCAACAAAAATGTATTCAGGCTGGAACAGGGACAAGGACAGTGGGGGAATGGAGGATCTGTCAGTGACGGGTAAGCTGCAGAGAGCCTTGTCTAGCCTGGCAGAGCTGAGCA
>NW_010391217.1:7151-16900 GCF_000710305.1 Buceros rhinoceros silvestris | reverse complement strand
AGGAATTTAGCTGCTCTCTACAAACGCTCTGAGGACAAAGGCCAGCTGAGCAGATGAGCTGCTGGGGATGAACGAGTAGGTGTTGGGTGATCCCAGCAATAGACAGGCTCTTAGGATGTAGTTTCTGATCATCAGGCAGGAGTGGAGCAGCCTCCCTTGGGGTGTCACAGGGGTACAGACCTGGAAGGATGGAGGGTCAAGAGCAGAGCGCCCTCCAGGTATAGTCCTGGCAGCAGGAGGGGGTGTTTGGGCCCCTCCCGGCCAGCCTCTGCGGAGCACGCTGCTGTGGTGAGCAGTCAGTGGCCGCAGGCTTTAAGCTGGCCCCGGCTTATGGATAATTATTGAAACCGAGTGCCTAGATCTGATGACATGCTTTAACTTTCTTCATACACGCTCAGCTCAACCTCTTTTTCTTCACTTGGGTTCCTCCCAGTGTTCTTAAATCACACTTGCTAAAACACCAGGAAGATGGGAGTCTGCCCTCAGAGTCGCACACGGAATAACCAGTCCCCGTGTCCAGGGTTTTAGTTTTTCCAACTATTATTGAGTCAAGAGTCATCAAAGTCTCCATCAAAGGAGCAAATCTGGCTTCAGCTTGTACCTGGGGCATGGTGCCTCCTCGTGCACCAGTTGCAGGGCTCCAGTCCTCGTTTCACTATCGTGGTAAATTCTGTGGCGTTGACTTGTGTTGCTGGGTTTCCATGGCAACGTTTTTTCTAATTAACGCGCAGTAGTGAGGGGGAAAAGAAAGTCTGTCTTTAATGATGAATTAATTTGACAAGATTGTTATGGTAAAAGGGTTCTGAATAGACACTCTGAAGGTGTAGAGCGGGGATGGGGGCACGTTGCTTTGTAAGGAGAGTGACTGGGAAAAAGAAAGATATGTCTATGTTGTTCTGACCTTGCAGCATTCAAACTGAAATCTCTCACACAGTTTGGAAAGGATTTGCATTTCAGAAGGAAAAAAAAAATCATCCTGAAAATTGTCTCAGAGCATAACTCAAATGGTTTTGCTTTTTTATTCCTTTTTTTTTTTTTGGTAGGACATTTTAACTCATTTTTTGGTGTTTAAAAGATGAAATAGAAGCTAGGTGAATGTAACAAGTTAAATGCATGAAAGAATAAAAAAGAAACCCCATCTAACACCTGCATTATTTTATGATAGAAACGCTTGATTCCTCGTGACTCCTCCCAGATTTCCACCGGCTCTGCCAGCAGTGCCTGTGGGACACTGGTGGTACCTGTTACGAGATGGGCCCAGATGAAACCGTAGACTGAGCCTGTTGTTTTGAGATTCAGAAGAGACCCAAACACCACTTCACAGCGTGGCCCTGGCCACCGAAGCGGTGGCCTTGGAAGCACTTTAGCAAGAGTAAATCAGGAGCGAGAAAACCAGCAACTTCTGATGTGCTGGAGATGAGTCACGATTGTAGATTCCCATCAGTGGTGGCAATTAAACCCCTTTAGAACTTTGTGCACAAGGCGTCGGGTTAAGTCACAGTGTCCCAGCTACATTCGTGCTTGGGTAATTGTACTCAGCCTGCCTGAATCCTCCCCTCCTGCGGTTTTAATTAGATGGAGATGTGGCTCACCAGCTTCGGCGTTGCGTGGTCTACGATCTAACAGGGAGTTCGGTGGAGACTTGTCGTCATCCTACTAGCGATCTTGCGACTGCCTCCCATCCTGTTGTGACTGCAGCAGTTACTTACCCGCAGAAGTAGTGTTATGGAAATAACGAGTGTGTTTGAGCTGCTCTTTAACGAGATTTCGCTTTTGGAAGGGAAGGCACCATGCTGCTAGCGGCTCTTTGCAGAGTCTGCTGTATCCCCGGCGGTCTGGGAGGCCTTGAGTTTGCTGGATCGCCCCTCTGCCTTCCTCCCGTGCTGTGGTCTAGACAGGAAGAACATTTGGGCTCTCCAGAAGGAGATGTTTTTGAGGGCGGATCCAGAGAACTGGACACTCTGAGCCAGTTCCATCTGAAATGTGAGAACAAGCATTGCTGCTCTGGTGGTGCTGCTGTCGGGCTGTACTAACACCGTCCTCTTACTGCCACAGCCCAGGTAGTGACAGCGCCTGTGCAGTGCAGACGGTATCACGTATATCAGATAGGATTGAGGCCGTCACGGGACCCACCATAACCATCAGGGATGGTTTTGGTCCTTGCTGTACATCACCAAGGAGGCGTTGAGTGGCCTCCCTCTCCTGGAGCTCCTTACCCTGAAATGGCAGTTCAGCTGAGCTTTTCACGGGTTCAGTCTCTTTCTGGGTATTAATCCTTCCAGCACCTCTGATAAAATTTGTTGCTTTTCTCCGAATCCCTCCCACGCTGTCAATATCTGTCTGAAATGAGTCTCTTCATGCAGAACAAGCCAGAGGAGGAGGGACTGTTCCAGCGTTTTGCAGATCTTGCTCTCACTTCAGCACATTTCAGACTCCTCCCTGATCCCCTGCCGCTGTTGCTCCTGCGATTCCTCACCCTGTGAGACCTCTCCCACAGAATATGGGGTTGGGATGCCTTTGCCTTCTCTTTATTAGCTTTTATTTCTCAGTTTTCAGATATATTCATAAGGTTTTCCTGCTTGATATCATCAGAGGATGTTAGTGAATAATGTTGCCCCTTCCACACTGCAGTGAAGATGTAAAGGTGTCAGAGGCTGCCTTGAATATTGGGTCCTGTTTCTATTTTCTTGCATTTTTTTTCTTGCTTTGCGCTGCATCGCAGCCTGTGTGACAGCAAACTCCAACCTGTGATCCAGGTTATCAAAGACTGCAGATGAACTGGAGGGGAAATTACCTTCTTTTCCCATCACGTTACTGTAGAAATGTCACACTTTCCGATGAGGCAGTAGCAGACTTTGGACAATCTCTTCTATCAAGTATTAGGCCTGAAAAAAAAGACCTAGAGCTGAGAAACCATCCAGCACCCCTTGGAGACTGCTGTTGTTCTCTAGAGGTGGATGGGAACCAGCTACTTCCAGCCCCCTTGTGAGCCTCAGCCTGGATCTGTTGTCCTCCCTTGGTGCTGTTGCTGTTTGGCCTCCCATCAGCCAAGGTGCTTCCCGGGCAGGTGGGCAAGTCCCGGCCCGGGGAGCTGAGGGAGGACCGACCTCTGTGTCCAGCTGAGCCACAGCCTCAAAGCCAGCTCCTCTGAGCTGGAGCTGAGCTGTGTCTCAAAGCCTCTCCTTGCTCAGATGTAAACCCAAGGAAAAGTCTCTCTATGGTTCTGAGGTGTGCAGGTGCTCCTCGATCCCACCGGGTACGGAGGAAATAGCCAGGAGAAGGGTTGGGGATTTTTTTCCCGTTGTGACACAGGCACACCTGTGTGTCAGGCACACCTGACCGCCGTGCCACCTGAGCTGTTGCACGCTGCGCTCCTTGGCCCTGGGTAGTGCCACCATGGTCAAACTCCTCTGCCTGTCAGCTCTGTTCCATACCTCTTCCCTTCGGATACGCTCCCTGGCTGTGCCAGCGGTGCCGTTTGGAACGCAGGCAGCTGCCGTCTCAAGCAATGCCGGCTGTAACGTTCGTGTGAGAGAGGGGTGATTTATTATTTGCACACCAGTGCTGTAGGAGGGGAGAGCAGTGAGACGAGGTGTCCAGCAGCAATGGAAACGTGTGAGACAGCCACAGTACATCAGTCCTGTTGCCTTTTCTCTGAGTAGACCATAAAACAAAACCAGATCCGGCAATTGGAGCTCCTGCCCGTTTTTGAAGAGCTTGTTTAAATGGGGATTTACTTATACTAAGAGCTCCTTAGAGCCACTTAATTCTTCTAGGTGCAGTACACATGGGTGTTCTCCAAGTGCTTTCTCAAAGAACATCTCGGATGCCTTCAGAAAACGGTATCAACTCTTAATGATGCTGGGTTAGTGTGGGCAGGGCTTGCCATAGCAGTTTTTAAAAAAGCCTTGGGAATATCTAGAAGTTGCTCCAGTGATGGAAAGAGAAATTAAAACGCAGAGCGGTGAGGGGACATGCTCGTCTTTTCAGCAATTAGTCAAAATAGCTCTAGCTAGAGTCTCATTTCAGAGATCAGAGCATGTTGCGCTATCAGTTCACTGTTCATTGCAACCCTCCTGTGAATTCCTTGGGTGGATCCTTGTAGCCAGTCCCCGTGCATTGACGTTTTGCCTCTGCTCACCACCTTTCCAGGAGCTGCGTCATTGCGGTTGGCTCGGGTTCAGCCAGCACGTCTTTCCTACGTGTACTCATCGTTCCCCATCGCCGTTACCACCTTGCCACGGTTGCCTGATCTGTAATGTGGCTGACACGAGCTGCCCACCACGCGGTGTGGTGGGGGGACATCCACGTGCTCCACTGCTGTTTCTTTAGCTGACCAAAAAAGGGCTGTGAGAAGGGTTGGGGATTTTCCATTAGGTCAGAGTCTCCCACCTTCATTATGTGGTCTCTTTTCTGAAAATTTCTGTTCTAGAAGTAACAATCCTTTAAAGACACCCTTTAAGCTTTCTGATTCAGGAAACCCTATTTCTGAATTGAATAGTAATTATATACCGGCTATAATTGAGCGTAGGTTGCTTACCAGGCAAATAATATATGGTACAGCTGACGCTGAGCCCGCGCAGGTCCTTGGATGGGAACTCATCTGGGCTAATGGCCTCTAACAAGCTCCCCCATGGCAGCTCCATTTGGGTGAGTTTCAATCAAACCCAGGTTGGGCTGTCATCATGCACCCTCAAATCTGTGTGCAGCCACCTCCCTGGACTGTCATTCCTATTTTACACGAGATTTGCTCTAAAAATTCTGCTCTGGAACTGGAGTGAGGGCAGAGCCTCACGGTACAAATGAGGCTGGCTCTGCTCAGCACACAGTTAGGCAGAATAGTGTCATGGGGAAATAAGAAAAGTTGAGATTGCTTTGAACATCTGCTCTGAGAAGTTGTTTGCTTTTCTTCAGAGTACAAGCCTGGGTGCCCATGATCCTCCAGAGCCCTTGAATACCGGTTCTGAACGCTGAAACCAGAGCACTTGTGTTTAAGATGCTCCTTCAAGTACTAACCATGACCATGGGTGCTCAGCACGTGGGCTGAGGGTTATCTGACGATTCTAAATGACTGTACTTCTGATGTTACCCCAAGTGTGCAGGGGATGGAGAGTCCATGCCAAGCCGGAGCTCTGTGCCCGGCACCAGCACAAGCAGTGCCCCGTTATCTCCACACGGAACAAGCAGGGCTCGCCCCAGGGTCTCTGTCGGGCAGTGACGTGGGATGGAGTGGGGGAAGGAAAGCTCCCCCATACCTGCAAAGCCCACGCAGCCAGCGATTAGCTTCGCATCAGCTGTTCCGCTGCCGCCCCACTGCTGGGGTGAATCGTGGCCCAGTACGAGTTGGATGGTTTCCACCCAGAGGCTGGGCTGGGTTTTACACACTCTCCGTTTGCCTTTGCCCTCAGATGGGGGAGTTGATTTTTTTTTTTTTTGTGCCTTTTTTTTAAGCATAGATGTTTTTAAAGCAACACTTAGGTTCACCTTTAGAGTTGCTGTTTGACTTCATTGTCGTAACACGTCCTGATTAATGATTAATTGCAAAGGACATGTTCTGGCTCCAGCCTGTGTCCTGGGGTGCTTGTCGCAGCAATGATGCACTGGGTGGTTACTCCCGACCCGTAACCTGACAGCTGTATTTCTTCTGTTGACTGGTTAGTGACCTTGGCCAGGTACGCGTGCGCTTGTGAACACGGGTATGGTTGTAGGGCGTCGGGGATGTGCAAATCTTCCTTTAACATGCGTGACCTTCATTTTACCTAAGCAAGAAAAAGGAACTGTTCCATGAACAGATGGAGCGTTATTTCTAGAGGTAGGTGAATAAGGCAGAAAATTATTCATTCAAAACCCCTTCGGACAACTCAGATGTTTGCCTTAAGATAGTGTTGCAAATCCTAGTGCAAATATCTGCTCACCTGAATGTTCAATCCAGCCATCTTAAAAATTGTGTGATGTGATAATCATCCATCCAGGAGCAAAATAGCGCCTGGTGACTTAATTGATCCATTAAGGAAATTGGGATGAATCTCTATTTTCAGCGGTAGTTACTGAGCAGGTAGTTTGTGAGCGATGCATAGCCTAGTTAGAGGGAAAAAAAAGGTTGTCAAATTATAGCAGGTAAAAAATAATAATGTGGAAACCAGTCTGCTCGTGGCTAACTCACCGAGGAGGAAAGGCTGCTGAAGTCAGCCAGCGTTTGCTTGGCTCTTCTTGTTCCTTCATGAATCGGGTCTATTAGCCAGGGAAGACATCACGCTGTCTTGAGAAACAAATCATCTTTGCATGGCTCTTCCCATGCCATGGACCCATTTTAACGTGAACACACTAATTATGCTGTGGAGATGGTTTTGTTATGGCAGACGTGAGCCCGTAACCGTTCAGCTCCTGCTGGAGCAGGTACGTGGGGAGAGCTGCCTTTTCATTCCATCGCATTTCTCTCTAAGACTTCTGTCCCTTCACACAGAGCTGCAGAAAATGGTTCTGTCCTCTGTGCGGAGGCGAAGGGCCTGGCTTTGGGTCTCGGCAGCCTCAGACCTGCCATCTGTGTCAGCAGGAGTTTGAAGAACCATGTCCACTGCCTAATTTGTTACCGGCATAAACGGTAACTGGCTCGTGGATTCCCAGTCTCCATGACACGTGCTCTGATGCACGGGGAGCTGCATGAGTCATATTGCTCCAGCTCTGGTCTTTCTGGATGGAAATTATACTTTTAAATATATCCTGTGATTACATACAGCGGTGATGGGCTCGTTTGAAGGAGCTGGAACGCGAGCCATTAAGTTGAGTGGCTGCCATTACGTACCGTGTTTGCCAACAGATTAGAGACAATGATATTTCATCCACAACAACTTTGCCCTCTAGACTTGGAATAGAATTATCTTGGTACGTAGCCGTTTTATTCGGTCCCACCCAGGGGATGGCTTGTGACACTAGGCAGCAAGTGTGGCCTCTTACAAATAGAGTAGGTTGAACAGAGAGGGACGGGGCTCAAACGTGTCTTACTGGAGAGAGGGGAAGGGAGTGGATATACAACAAACGAGGTGACGCCGTTTTGGGATGATGGAGCCCTGCTCGCCTCTTGCACAAACTAAAGTGAGAAACAACATGGCCATGGCTTGACTCGGTGGGCAAAGCTCACGTTACCTGCTCCAGGGCTTTCGTGGCTCCTGCCATGACTCTGAGCTGCTCCGGTGTGCTCCGGGCTCGCCGCAGGGATGGGAGGCGGGTAGCAAGGGAGCGCAGGAGCACGTGGCTGCTTGTGGCTGCTGTATCACTGTGCCACGGAGAGAGCTGCTCTCTCCCTGTGCAGCCCAGGAGGCTGTGGTGGTAACTCATGTTTCAGAATAGGTGCTGATGGCTTGAAAAAAGACCTAGTATTACAGGTTTTCCACCCGGTCGTAATTAGAGGCTGAGAAGTGCAGGTCTGAGCTGCAGTCCAGCTGAGGGAGAGGGTTGCGGCAAGTGTCTGCTCTGAGTGACGCCCATTAAAGAGGACATTTGGCTGTGGCAATTTTCCATGAAATCTAAGAAGCCCTCAGACAGTGACTTTCATTCATTCCTAACCTGAACTGAGCAAAGCAGCTTAGAGGTGAAGGCTGCATATCCCCTCGCTGATCTGGCCAATCCATGTAATAGGCTTATGGGGCTGATGACAATCTGCAAGAGAGTTACGCGCGTTTAACTAGCGTCAATTTATTACCTTCCTGATGAGACGGCCGGGATTGTCCGCTGAGCTTTTAGTAAAAAACCCTATGGTAATGCAAAGTCAATTAGATGGGGATATCCTGCCTGATAGCTGGTATCGCGCTGTTGAAGCCAAGGGAGCAAAGGTACGTGCTGTGATCCTCACCTCGCTGTGCCACCTCTCTCCCTTCCCTTGCCCTGTGTCCTGCGTGCCCAAAAGCACTGGTCAGGGCAGGGTCTGTGTGAGGAATGAAAAATGATTCAAGATCTGGGCGTGATACAGTGCCTATAGCAGGATGTTCTTGGGGTGGGGAGATGAGGCCAAGCCAGGGCGGGGCGCTGACCCCGGGCTGCGAGCTCAGGGCTCGGAGAGCCTGGGGACACCACGGGTTTGGCTCAACGGGTGTCTCCATGGGAGAAGCTGCTTTACATTGCTGACTTCCGAGTCCTGCCTGCGTGCCCTCTCAGGAGTTGACACGGACGGAAGGTGAGATGTAAACGCAAGATGTGGTTGCTATAACGACTCAAGCGCTGTCTTGCTGCGCTCGTTGTGTTGTGTTATGGGTTGCACGTGCGGGGTGCTGGCTAGCAGAGGCTGGGCGCCTGCGTGTTCCCTCGGAGCTTCTCGCTGCTTTTTGGTCCGAGTGCTGCAATACCAAAAGATGTGAGGAGGACTTGTCTTTTTCCTGGAATCACTCTCTTGAAGATCATAAATTCGGGGCCAGAAGCTTTGTCTGGCTGCTTCTTATTCTGGGTGCTCATCCTGGTTTTTTCTCTTGCTGCCTGAGACGGCAGCAATGGGGTTTTCACTGGGTGGCTCTTGGTTTGCACAAGAGCAGCTGGCCAGGCTCCGCTTCCCGTGGGCTTGGCTGAGCCGGGGCTGTTAGTGCCCCTGCAAAGTCCCCTGGGGTGCCTTCAGGGGAGTCACGTGTTATTCCTCCAGCCATCGCCCACTTTGTGCTAGCGTTTAAATACACTCTTCTGTAAGCTCAGGATCTGCAAAACAGTTTGTAGGTGACAACCCCCCTCTCTGTGCTCATCTGCCAGCAAGCTGCTCCATGGCTGCATTAGCCGCGAGCTGCAGTGGCTTACACCAAGACATCAAGAGATCAGAACAGCAAACGAGGAGCCTGAGTGGTGAGTGCAATCAGTGTAATTCATTAATCTGGACCTTAATCCATCTGGGCACTGATTTGCACTAATAACAGCCACCACTTTTTACATTCCAAGTTCTCATCACTTAAATCACTAAAAATCTCTCTCTTTTTTTTTTAATGATATCATTTTGGCCTTGTGCTCCAATACCGATATATGGGAATTACGCGTTATGAAGTCTGTTACTGAAGATGTGTTTTAATACGTTGTGGTCTAACGGGACATGCTCCAGGCATCTGCTGCATTTTAAAACATGCCGCAGTGATTGATACCACAAAGGGGCTCTTGCTGCTCATTCCCTGTACTTGGCCATCCAGGAATAACATTTCTGTTTTGTATTAAGAGCCCTGTGTTTGGATTAATTTCCTTTCGTGATTTTTAGACCCTGGCCGACCGTGTCAGCTTTTGTAGGACCAAGTATCTCTTAGGCTTTCGTTAGTTCTGGTGCTGTCATCTGAGTCATTTCGCTCTGGGTGCCTGATTCCAGAGAGGTGAAGTCCTGGTGGCTGTTGCCCCTGGCTAAGCGGAGCTGGGATGGCTTAGCTGTGTGTCACCAGCTTTGTGGTGGCTGGTGGCAGTTCTCCACATCTGGCATGGGCAGACCTGTGTGCCGGTGCCTTTGCTCCTTTTAATTTATTTATTTATTTATTTTTGGAAACTCCCATGCCCCAGAGTAACAGGTGATGTGCCTTTAAAATAAATAATCTTGAAACCATCGAGCCCTCTCGCCTTCCTCAGAGCAATTACAATCTTCTCTCCCTGCGAAAGCTACCCGGTTACTCAGATGAACTCTGTTTGTCTAGAGTCAGCCAGTCCGCTCCGTGCGAGAGAAGGCTTTTGCTGTCCAGTTTCAACTAGGACAGGCTTCTTGGGTAAAATGTGTCCAGATCCGGCATTGCTGACACTTCCAG
>NW_010391217.1:5103-6973 GCF_000710305.1 Buceros rhinoceros silvestris | reverse complement strand
GGCTCTGGCCTGCGCCTCCTCGCTGGGTCCCTTAGCTCAGGGCTCCACAGCAGCCTCTTGCCCCTCACTGTACATTCCCAGAGCCTAATTTTTATATATATATATATTTTTTTTTTAATATCCGTTTTGCTTATCTGTGTTATTCTGCGCCGTGGGCAATGGAGAGAGGGCTGTATCGCTCTTCTCCCGTGTCCTGCAGTGGTCTGTACACAGTGTTTCGATGTTATCTGGCACACCGTTTGCTGCCACAGCGGGGCTGGGCTGATGCTTTATTAACACGGAGACATCGCTTGGCAATCCTGACTGCTTCCCCCACCCGCAGCCCCACGGCAGGCTCAGCCCGGTAAGATTAAGCTGGGCATAAACCAAGCCTGGCTGTGTTTGAGGAAAAGTGCTGTTTCCCCCAGAGCACTTTCAGCTTGGAGTCCCGGCGCTGATCCCAGGGTTTATCTGGGTTGAACAATTAGGGTTGGAGGTCTTTGTGATTACTCTACATGAAAGATACGCCATCAAGGCTGAATGTGCCCAGTGCGCAGAGGGGATTGGAAAGCGATGACGGTGACATACGCGCCATCAAAGCGGAGGGCTCGCCAGAGCCGGTTAAAACCCGCGTGGGCAGTGCTGTACTGGGGTGACTCGGTCTTGTCACTCGTCATCATTGCTGCCTTGGTTTTACAGGCGCTCTCTGCTCTCCAGTTACCGCACACAGCTCCGTGTTGCAGCTCTTACTACTGATGGAAATGACGGACAGCCACCGTCATAAGGTGGAGAATAAGGCTAATCCCGTTCCCTGAAGCCTACTGGTGTTCTTGCTATGAGGCCAGGTGATGTCCTGAGTGCCGGGTGATAGCTTTTCAAGAAAATTTAAATCAGTGAAAAATATAAAGACCCAGCCCTAATGAACCCTAAAGTCTGTCCTGATCCTCCACCTTTAGATAGCTGTATATGAAGTTTCCAACCAAGTGTGAGTCTTTCCGGAATATGGGGATATCAGAGGCGCTCTCACTCCAATCAGCCTCTTTCACTGAAATCCAGCCATTAGTCAACTTCATCAAAGAGGTTGGAAGCAGAAAGGGAAATTCTTTGCCTTGTGCTTAACCTTTGTGTGATTGCACCTCTTCAGAGAATAAGCAAATCAAGTGGAAATGCCCTCCCATTTGTTTTGTGAATGAGCCATGTGGCAAATCCACTATGATTTGGCATTATTCACTTTGTATAATTTCTGACAAGAGGTTTAAAAATAAATACACAATCAAAGGGACTGTTGGGAGATGATACAAGAGCAAAAGTACAACATGATGGGGTGGGATGACATTTTCCGGTACTCTTCCTCTTTGTCTGCTCTGTCAATGGAGCGAACCTGTCCTAGTTGTGAGAGCCGGCGAGATGCTGGACGGAAGCGTGGGCTGCAGCTCCCGCTGTCTGCACAGCTCGGGCGAGCACCCGGTCAACCCGCTCCTGTGCTCAGACCGCGTACGTGGCTCTCATGGGGGAGGCGTAGGAGCGGATCCCAGCAGAGCTATAAATGCCCTCCTTGGGTATTAAAGCACCCGAGGGTAGGGCAGCGTGAGGTGTCGCCCTTCTGGGAACACGGCATTCTTGTTGGGCTGGAGGTTTGCAGGTCGTTTGTGTCTCCTGTTCTGCTCGGGTTCCACTGGGCATTGATTTCTTTACTCTGAATCTCGGGATGTTTGTGTTTGAAGCTGTTGTGGCTGCTGCCGTTGTGGAAGGGCTTGTTGAATACGATGGTAAATGCTATTGTTATTTTACAGCGCTTTATGTTGTCTGAATAAAGGGCACGTCTGTACGAGAACAATTTGGACAAGTGGTGTAGTCTCACCACGTTTCTCCATCTCCCCCTCACAGCCTG
>NW_010391217.1:4178-4971 GCF_000710305.1 Buceros rhinoceros silvestris | reverse complement strand
CCTGCTGTCCTGCTCCTGTGGAGGAGGGCAGAGTTGGTGTAATCTGATTTGAAAGAGAGCTACGCAGAGCATTTTTTTTTTTACTATTATAACTTTATTGATGTATTAATACATTATCTAATGGAGAAATATTTCTTTACCTTAAGGTCACCCAGAGGCCATGGTCCTAGAAACTTTGCAGGTGCTTAGAATTTTCCAAGGAGGTGGTGATCTATGATTGATTTCATTGTGGTTTTCGGGGAAGGTGTTAAGGAAGTCTTTGTTAAGTGAATTTTGGACTAGGGAGGAATTCTGTGCTGGAAACTCAGTGCAGAATCTCGCGGGTTAACAATGATTATCTGGAAGAGGACTGGATAGGTACCAAATCACACCCCCTGAAAAGATTTCTGCTATTTTCTGCCCGTTTCAGACTCCAGGGACCAGTAGGTCCTGTATTTCTTTTTCATGTTGGCCTGTAAGAAGCCAGAAAGTGTAGCTTGGTTGGGAATACTATCACAGCCAGGTGGGCTCAGCAGAAGCTTTGCAGTGATGTACCGTGAGGTGCTTGCTGTGGCACAGCCTTCAGTGTCCCGCTGTGGTGTGCCAGGTCAGGAGCTCTCGGCTGGCACACACCGGCGGCACTGCATCCCAGTGGTCGTGACTCGCAGAGTCCTCTGAAACCCTTTTTACTGTTTGTTGTGGTTGTCATTTTATTTTGGCAGCAGCTCTAATGTAATTCGGTATTTCCAGTGGCCGCGTTCCATCCTGGAAATGACACCAGCCTGGAAGAGAAAGGGAAATCCACACGGACCTT
>NW_010391217.1:1254-4068 GCF_000710305.1 Buceros rhinoceros silvestris | reverse complement strand
ACTCCGTTCCACCAACTTGACCTGCTGTTGCGAAAGGATTCACCTGTTGTACATGAGTGTTAAAACTGTCTGAAATGAGAGTCTTCAGAGTGAGGGTTTGTGACTGATTTGCTGGAGGTTTACAGAGGAAACCTGTAGTGGAAATCCCTGGAAAGGCTGAGGCGTGTGATCCTGGTGATCCAGTGATAATACCCCATGTTCTTAGTGTGTGCTCCAGGAATGTGTCAGCTGTGTGTAGAATTAGAGAATTATACGTCTTATATGAGTTAAGTCTTTTTTCTCTTTTTCTTTTCCTCATTAAGTCAATTTATTTGTGGTGCTGGGACACAGAAGTGGCCCCTCATCTGTCTGTCCTGGTACTTGTCCTTGGCCATGACCGGGTGGTTGCTAGGAGGTGAGGAAGGACCCACGATGAATGACTGGTTGTGGAACAACCCAAGACAACCGACTGGTCCCTGTACCATGTGCAACACCCCAGTGGTGAATCTGGTTGTCTGCCCACGGTGAAAGCTTTTTCTTCAGCCCAGTTGGTTGGCAGTGCTCTCAAGTCTCCCATGAAACAGTAAAAATATTGCATTTCTTCTGGCTGCCTCCCTCTTCTGAGGAGAGGGACGCTTTTCCCAAATATCTAAGTCTTCATTATAGTAAATTTACAAGGCCGAGATTTTGTGAGTTCTTCTGCGGAGAACATAATTTTATTTACCACAGCCTTCGTGTACTGAGGAACTGCTGTGTCTGGGAGAGCGTGATTTATCTTTGACTATTCCTGGTGTGATTACTGCCATTAAATACAGTTCTTTGTAACCCCTTTTTTGTGATGCTCGAATTGGAGAGGGGATGAACGTAAGATGTTGGAAATATAAACTTGTGCATCACCCAGTTGAACACAGAGAAATAGTAATTTCTAGGGCATGATTCACCTCACTTGAAGGTAGGCAACTGAGACAGGCGAGATGACTCACACTCCAGATGTGTCCCTTTCCCTTCACTGGTTCTAAAGGAGTCCGGATGACTCGTAGATGCTGTGGTAGATATCTAAAATCATGGGAGATGAGGCCCTCTCAAGGTCTTTAGCTGAGTATGGCTGACCACAGTGCTAGGACCCGGATTTGAAACCAAGAGACATGAACTTCCTGAAGTGAAGAGCTCCTGTGTTGAATTCTTTCTGAAAATAATATTTTATCCTGACCTTTCTCGAGTTTTCATCTCTTGCTGCTGCAGATGTCAGGTTCTGTCTCTGTAACCCTGCCCTGCAAGAGTCAGATGGCTCCACAGATGCAGCAAGATGTCTTGCAAAATAAATTTAACTGGATCTTTTAATTTTAGGCTCTGACGTGCTCTAGTAGACGCAGCCCATGCGATGGCTGGAGCTCGAGCTCTCCACCCCGCTGCAGTCCTCTTTGCACAGGCTGAGCTGTATTTGTGTTTTGGAAGGCCAAGGCTTGCTTGCAGCCTTCCTGGCATGTCGATGCCGTTCCGGGGCCAACGATAGGGACCCGGGGCTGGAGAGGACCAGCTAAAGGGGCCTTTCTTCTGTCTGCTGGCACTAGACAGTGAAATCCAAGAACTCACAGCCTTTTCCCCTGAATACCAACAAGCGCCGTGCAAAGCCAGCTCCGCTCCACTGAAGGCATCTCTCAGGTCTCCGCGTTAACAACAGAGAAGGGCTGAGCACACCCCTCTGCAAGTCCCTGCCAGCCCTTGCCGATGGCCAAGCCGTGCTCCTCGGAGCCGGGATTTTGTGCTTCAGGCTCGGAAATGCGCTTCTGCGAAGCAGGCTGGAGGCTCTAAACCACAATCCCTGTGCAGTTTGGTTCCAGTGACATTTCTGTGGCGGTTCATGCCCAGAACTGCCTGTGTGTGAAGTGACAGCAAAGTCTATGTCAGCTGAAGCAGAAAGAGCAGGATCACGGCTTCTGCGTAACAGCGCTGTTCCTGGTTCCTCATCAGTGACAAATGGACGAAAATACTCAATGACAGTAACGAAAGGAACGAGTGTCAGGCCAACCTGATTTATTTTTTGACAAGAAAACTGGTTTTGTAGACAAAGAGAACGTACTCTACCTCATTTATTTAGATAAGGGAAACGCAGGATCACAGCGAGCCACTGGTGGGAGGTAGCCAGGGGAAAAAGGGGGAGATGTTACGTATTCTGGCAAGATTTCTGTGACACTGTAGTAAATATTTATGCTGCTTCACAAATCTCTGAGCTTGCTTAACTTGGGAAGCCCCAGGCTGGACAGTGTCCATAAATACGGCAAAGGGGAAGCCCTAGTGAAGGAGAGGAGCTCAGCGGTGGCAGGGGAGCAGGGGACTGGTAACTGGTCAGCAGTATCTGGTCACTCCTTCCAGATCTGTCCTGCAGTTCTTGGTGGTTTAAACTGATTCGTATTTATGAAAGCATCTAGAAACCTTGATTTAGAGCAAATCAAGGTGTTGTGGAGAGGCTCTGGATCACATCCCTACCTGGGTTGAGCGTTCCGTTGTTGCACCGGAACCAGCAATTGGTGTTTGTCCCTGTTGTTTCTCCAGATGGAACTACGACTTCGCTAAGTGAGGGCCCAGAGCTGCCTGAACTGGGGCTCCTTCGCCACTGCCTTCAGCTGCCACCAGTTCGGAGGGGATCCGCTGGTGCCCGGCTCCTTGCAGCTCGGTGTGAAAAGCCCCCACAAACACAGAGGTGCCCTCTGAGAGAAGGTCAGCACGTGGAGGAGGCGCATTGCTGACTCTTCACGGAGAGCTTGTTGTTAACTTGTGCCTTTGTTTGTGCCTGCCCGCAGGGGATGCGCAGAAGTCCCCTGTACGCTCCACGCC
>NW_010391217.1:0-1130 GCF_000710305.1 Buceros rhinoceros silvestris | reverse complement strand
TACACGACGAAGCCGTGTATTTCACAGCTGACTTTGGGTTAGGAGGGACAATTCGTCCACATGGAAGCAGGAAGAACATTGGTTTACTTTACTGCAGGAACAAGAGGTCCAGTGGCTGGACCCTGCTCGGCTTTGAGGTGCTGAGTGTCGAGTTAGGCTCTCCGAGGTCTGGCTGCAATGTGTACGACTGACTAATGATTGAGGAGCTGCGCCTGTAATTGTCACAAGCTTACGGAGCTTGACTGCTGAAAGGGAGGTCGGCTCAAGGGAAAGGGGAAATCAGCCCCTTCATCTGTTGACTGAGCTGCCTGTAGGGACTCGAACGCTCTTACCCGCGTGCGCCGAGAACCCTGCAGCAGTGCTAGAAGGTTTCCTGCAAGTTCTCACTGTGCAGGTAGTTACGAGCTGGCGGTTTGGAAAGCCAAACTTCAGCAGATCCGTTACGAGCTCGCTAACCATTCCCAGTGCTCCTGCACTTGCCTGACGGCTGTGATGGGCTGTTGTCTTTACGCGTTGTATCGTGTGCCTGAATCGAGGGTGTATCTTTGGCCGTTAAACTCCTGCCATGTGGAAGGTCCGTAATGGTCGCAGCGCTGAGCTCTTCCTTTGTGAGCTGAAAATGTGATTTGGAGGCGAGCCCAACTACCCATCCAGCACGTCTCAGACAGCAGAATTAATGAACAAGGTTCAGGCTGGCTCTGACAAGCTAATAAGCACATGGGTAAAGTCGGTATTTGCTAGGGCGGTCGCACTGCTCAGTGCAGAGTCCCTGCAGTGGTCGAAACATAAACACAATTTATTATTCCGTTAAAAATACAGGGCTATCATTCTGAGGAGCAGCAGGCGTCCCGGGCACGGACGGATGATTTGTCTTGTGGATGCACAAGCATCAGTATTCAGATGAATCCTCCCTGCAAGCGTTTGGCAGGAGTTCTGTATCTGTAAAACCGGGTGGCTCACGATGGGAACAAGACCCAGTGAGGTCCTTGCAATGGTGCTGGCCCAGCTCTGAGGTGACTGTATGCTCCTTGTGGAGAGACGTTCAGTAGGTCCTATCAGACGCATGTCTGGCCTCAGCCCAGTTTCTAGCAGGCAGGTATCCGCACCCTGAAGACTGTCAGGACAGCCAG
>NW_010391216.1:37368-39567 GCF_000710305.1 Buceros rhinoceros silvestris | reverse complement strand
GTTTCTTTTCCCAGTGCTGTCTCTTCCTCTTTGCTTCTCCCTGTTGTTGACAAAATGCTGTCTGGGGTTCTACATCCTCTCCAGCAGAGCTGGGGGCTGTGCGCTGGCGAGGTCTCTCGGAGCCAAGGTCTGCTCCCTTCGCTGCTTTCCCATGCCCTGTGCTGACATGCGAAAGCAAGAAGAAAAAAAGCCAATCTAATTCTTGTTGATGGTGCTAAGCTTTCAAAAGTTGCATGTTAGTAGGTATGTGTTGAGAGGAAAGGGGATAGTTGCTTGATCTGAAGTGGTTAGGAACATGATCTATGTTTTCAGATACTTGTAGCATTTAAAAAAAAAAAAGGCTCTTCAGACTAGAAGGTAGGTGGTAAAGCCGTTAATCCTTTTTCTTGTCTAAAAAACCATTGTTCTTTCAGGAGGTTGATCTGTATCCACCAGTTCAGGCATAGTTATAATATTAATATTCAGCATCTCCTTTGGCTGGATCCGCAACATCTATTTTTTTTGTAACCTCTGTTGGAATAACGGATTCCTTCCTCCTAAGAGTGTTACTTCGCGCTTAGAGCTCTGACCTTCTTTCTAGGTATCAGAATGTCTTTTTCTGGTTCCCAGTGACTCTTTCTCCTTTACCAATCTTTTACGTGACACGGTCCCTCTGTGAACGTGATCCCCTCTTCTTTGCTGATATTCTTTTCTCATTTCAGGGAGGCTGTTCCCATGGCGTGTGGGGAATGCGACGCTTCAGTACCTGCTCAGGATCTAGCGCGCAACAACATCCTCCACTTCCACAGAGAACTGAAGTGCAGATAGCAGAACCCAGCTGCAGGGTAAGGGCTACAGGCCAGCTCCAGTGGTAAAGCAAAGCCATAAAAAATTACCGGGATATTACTCAAACATAGCTGCCAAGCACAGGGCAGGAATGAGATGACTGATAAGGAGCCAGGAGGAAAGGTGGTTGATCAGAGGTGATACGGGGAGAGTGGTGGTATGCTAATTCAATTCCCTGAGTCAGCTTGAAGATGAAAAAAAGAGTAAAGGAACTGAGCACTGTCCAGAGTAGAATGTGACTGTTACATACTCACCCATAACACCCAGCTCCTGGCCACGCAAACCCTGAGTACTCGGTGCACTAACGGGTGAGTACTTGAAGTGGCTGGTTTGGTGTCTGCTCCCTGTAAGGAGTGCAGCTGAGAGGCAGCAGGAACCCTTCGGTGCGGTAGGTGCTTTTCCGTGTCCTGCGGGTGGTGTTTGTGCTGCTCTGCAGCCATCTCCTCGGCAGCGTTGCCCAGCGAACGCTCGGGAGCATGCTGGCTGTTCACCCATGTGGGCGTCGGTTAGGCAATGACAGAAACTAGTTGACAGAAACTCCCTGCTTGGTTCTTCACCAGGATAGTGATGAAAGGTATTGCAGAATTCTGTGCTTGTCTTCAAGATGAGACACGCTGTCCACACTGGCCATGTGCTGAGCAGCGACATGGGCAGTATGTTGCTTCCAGGATATGAGTACCCTGAAGACTTGCCTGATGTTCTGGTTAGTGTCGTGGCAGTTCACTGATTTATTTTTTAATATACTGATCCTCATGGTAGTGGAAACGCTAACTTTATTCATGTAGGTCAAAGACAACCATGCATAAATATTTCCTCAAAGTCTGCCAGAAGCCATATGTTTAAAGCGAATGTTTCCATGTTTGAACTGTGGAGCGCCTGAAGCCTTCCAGTGATGACTTGCTGAGTGCTTAGAGTTGGTTACGCTCTTGTAAAGGCAGCAGGCATTCAGAAAGATGGCCCGTGGTTAGTTCTTCAGTACTACTTTTTTCTTTAAAATAAGCAGTGGAGGTCAAAGGTATGTTGCTGTGTTATAGCTGTGTGATTGGAACAGGCTTATTAGAAGCCTTCCTGTAATTCTTCTTTAAGGCAGGATTTTGTTCAGTGAAGTACTTAAAGGAAGTGAAACTCGTTTCTGGTGTTAAATTGAGCCAATCTGGGTTCTAGGAAAACAGAGGTGTGATGTCAGGTGAGTGGTGGAGCGCAGAGGAGGGTTTAGGAGTTGTGTGGGGCTCCTTAATGTGGGGGAGAATCAACTGTAAAAAATTAATGTATTGCAACTGGAAATCCAGTTCACGTAGCTGGATTATACATGTCCTGCTGCTGCTGCGAAACTGCGTTTGAAACTGAAAGCTTTCCAGTGGCGATCTCCTGCTG
>NW_010391216.1:33991-37333 GCF_000710305.1 Buceros rhinoceros silvestris | reverse complement strand
CCTGCTGAAGTAATAGTGCTTCCTTCTCCTTGTGCACTAAGCATTGTGAACAGTTGCTATAAAATTACCTTCACAAGTCACAAAGCTCCTCTTGTGACAAATTTGCAAGCTGCTTCTCTAGCTACAGCCTGTCTTTGTGCACAGTGACGGTGTGAATGGGACTGGTTAACAGGGTCTCCTTCAGAGTCTTGTTTTATCAGATCTTGGTGATGAAAGGTTAGATGGCCAGTCAGTCCCTTACCAGTCGACTAATGCAGTCAGAAGATGTCCTGAGCTGGAAGTCATTGTCATTGCTTTGGAGCTCATGGTCCTGAAGGCAGGGCTTGTAGGAGAACAGAGGAATCTGTACTTACTCCTGTTCTTACCTCAGGCTGAGGCTCAATATTACTGAGGTTTTACTTATCTTGCTTTGCTCACATCTGCCTCTTCTTTCATCTAAACCTGGCTTCTCTCTGAGCTTGCAAACAGCTGTGGCAACACCCTTGGATTTGTGGATGTTGTGACAGGCTGTCAACAATCAGTTAAGATTATTCTTGCTCAAAAGTTTTTGCTCACTTGAGTGTCTTGGTTTCTCAGCCTGTTGTTGGATAGGTCGAAGTTCTGCTCTGTCCACCGTTTGTCTGTAGCTGAAAACAGTTGGTTACCTTTTCTTGTATGATTCTTCTCAGTGCTGGAGTTAAATGGTGAAGAGCCTTCTGCAGCTGATGAGGTGCTTGAAGCTGTTCTGGTTGTTACAAGTTAGTGCTGTTTATCTTAATGAGTTACTAACAGGACTAATTCAATCACTTGCATTAGTCAGTATGAGGGAGTGTTTCAGTGTCCTGTTGGAATAAGGCGATTGTACTTTTCCAAGTCAAGCTCCAGTGCCCTGTCCTTGAAGCATCTTCGTAGGGCAAAGAGAAAGTGAATTTTGGATAGGAAGCCTGTGACCATGTACATCCATAATTTATAAGCTGAGAGAGACATTTTTCTCTGGTTTGCATCGCTGTTGCAAGTCATCTGATAGCACTTAAATTTACATTGCTGTATGACACTGACATGCAGTCCCTGCTCCGAGTGTCAGTGATGCTGATAACTTCAGACTGTTCAGTTCTGTGCAGCTGGGGCAAAATGCTGTCCGGAGTCAGAAAATGTGGCAGGCCAGGCCAGGTCTCCAGTGCGGATTGTTCGGATAGGGCAGACGTTCTTCCCTGTACTTGTTGGGACAGGCTTGCTTGGGTGATGGCAAATGGGAGCTGTTGCACTCGACTGTTAAGGAAAGAATGTCAATCTTGCATGTGGGTCAGGCCAGGTCTCCAGTGCTGATTGTTCGGATAGGTCAGACGTTCTTCCCTGTACTTGTTGGGACAGGCTTGCTTGGGTGATGGCAAATGGGAGCTGTTGCACTCGACTGTTAAGGAAAGAATGTCAATCTTGCATGTGATGGCAAGAGACAACTAAAGGGTAGCTGTAAAGATAAGTGCTGTCTGTAGTGTAGGTGGATTGTTCTTTTTCATGAGCTGCAGTAAAGGTGTTGTGACCCAGCTGGTTGACTCCATCCTGCTGTATCTTGTGGCTTGGGTGGGGCTGGATGTTGTGTAGAGCTGCTGGATGGTCCTGTGGTCCATCCTTGTCCATCCCGATGGTCCTGCCTTGTGCTCAGTGTTGAATTCACAGGCTGCTCCACTAAAGGAAGAGTGTAAATTCTGGCAGCTGTTGTTCTGCTTGCCTAAATGATAGATGGCCCTTTAAGCATCACATGTTCACTTCTCTAGGCTTGGGTGGGGCTGGATGTTGTGTAGAGCTGCTGGATGGTCCTGTGGTCCATCCTTGTCCATCCCGATGGTCCTGCCTTGTGCTCAGTGTTGAATTCACAGGCTGCTCCACTAAAGGAAGAGTGTAAATTCTGGCAGCTGTTGTTCTGCTTGCCTAAATGATAGATGGCCCTTTAAGCATCACATGTTCACTTCTCTATCTCAGGAGACAATTTGTCCCACAGGAGGGATTTATTTTCTTAATGCAGAAAAGGCCTGATGTGGGGATAACGATTGGTCAGGGCTTTGGCATCTGGCTTCACTGCTGTTTATTTCTAAACAGCACAGGAAAAAATCTCTTGAGTTGTTCCATCTCATGTCTTGGACTCTTCCAGTTGATCACGTGGCTATCTGTGTGCTTGGAAGGTTTTCTGAGGGTTGCCTGAAAGCAGCTCTGTTTCAGTCTCCTTTTTTCCTTTTAATTCTGAGCCTAATAAACATGGGGGAGGAGACACGTAAATTCCCCGTCCTGTTTCTGACCAGTAAAGCTCTTACATTTCCTGGTTTTTAACAAAGAGCTCTGTGTCATACCCTTCTTTAGGATTTCAGGTGGCAGCATGCTGGGGAGGCAAGTTCTGCTGAGTTGAAAACTTACTGTAACATGTTGTAGCTCGTCAGTAAGCAGGGCTATAGTCTTAAGAGCATCAAGGTTTTTCTTTCTCTTGTCTATCTGTGATGCTGTTGGCACATGAGCAACTGCCTCTTTCTCTGGCCTTCTGAGAGGTAAGAAATCCTGTCTGCAATGCTTGATGTCTGCTTTGCAGTCCATAATCTTAGAAGGAAATCCACTGTGAATGTAGAACATGTACAGTGGAAACTAAAGAGTTGTAAGATCCACCAGATAAGGTATTTGTGTCTATTTATCTAAACCTGTATTATGAGACTGCCTCAGCTTGAAAGCTGTGTGCCTCTAAAGGTGAGTAGTTTCTGAGCCTAATAAACATGGGGGAGGAGACACGTAAATTCCCCGTCCTGTTTCTGACCAGTAAAGCTCTTACATTTCCTGGTTTTTAACAAAGAGCTCTGTGTCATACCCTTCTTTAGGATTTCAGGTGGCAGCATGCTGGGGAGGCAAGTTCTGCTGAGTTGAAAACTTACTGTAACATGTTGTAGCTCGTCAGTAAGCAGGGCTATAGTCTTAAGAGCATCAAGGTTTTTCTTTCTCTTGTCTATCTGTGATGCTGTTGGCACATGAGCAACTGCCTCTTTCTCTGGCCTTCTGAGAGGTAAGAAATCCTGTCTGCAATGCTTGATGTCTGCTTTGCAGTCCATAATCTTAGAAGGAAATCCACTGTGAATGTAGAACATGTACAGTGGAAACTAAAGAGTTGTAAGATCCACCAGATAAGGTATTTGTGTCTATTTATCTAAACCTGTATTATGAGACTGCCTCAGCTTGAAAGCTGTGTGCCTCTAAAGGTGAGTAGTCCTGACTTTGGGGAGGTCCTGGAAGTAAGGGGTGGAAACTTAAATTCTTGTGCACGTCATGAGATCTTGTGTGTAGCCCTGTTTTGCCGGTAGCTCCCTTAGTGACAGAATGGCCAACCGA
>NW_010391216.1:32274-33781 GCF_000710305.1 Buceros rhinoceros silvestris | reverse complement strand
GGGCCAACAGAAGGGAGGAGGAAAGAGGGGGCTGGATCGAGTATTCAGCAAACGATGAGTCAAGCTGACAGCGTAGCCAGTGGAACAGAACAGCGATGTTGTTTCTGCCCACTTTGTCCCTAGCTGGGTGTGCTGGCCAGCAGTTCAGGCTGGAATGTCAAGCACTGCTCAGCCAGGTGTCTGTCAAAAATCTTCACTTGTTCAGGTTGGGTGGTTTGGGGTAGAGAAATGGTCCCAATCAGAGGGTGTTTGCTCCTGCAACAGCTGCTCTGTTAATATCTTGAACTTGTTAAATATCGCAGGAGTCCTGGGGTTTGTGGAAAGCTGCCATGCTCTCAGCTCTGTCAGCCTTTATCTACTGAGGTACGTGCTGCTGTATGATGTCTCTGTCAGCTGGGTAGGTTTAATCTTGCTTCTGACTGTTTTCCTATTTAGGTGTGGTGTGCTCAGTGTGTCCCTGTTCCTCTAACATGAATGATTCTCTCTCTCCTCCAGGTGTGTCTAGTAAACCACAGGGTTAGCACTTGGTGATGCTTCTGCTTGGCTGAAGTCTGGGGAGCTGTGGCAGGCTGGTTATATAAGCCTGAAACTGCTGTTTCTTTGGTTTTATCAGCCTGCTCAGCATTAACGGTGAGGCCGTGCTGCACCCAGGAGGAGCGTGCCCAGCAGGCTGAGGCAGGGATGGTCCTCTGGCGAAAGAAGTCCACTGGATCTGGGTGAATCTGCAGGGACTGAAGAGAGATGTAGTATCTAAACATGGAATGTGCAGGGATTTCAGCAGCGTATTTATTGAGGCTGGACTGATGCTGCTGTATGATGATGAGGCTTTAGCATGCAGATCTTTCCCTGTACAATCTCAGAAGCTGCTGCTCTAAAGTGTCCTGGGCTTTTTCTATATTGGATATGAATTGTAGAGGTCGAAGCAGTGCTGAAACCCTGTCTTGGCGGGGTGAGGGACTGCTCAGGGTCTATGGTAACTAGGAGAGCACGGTGGAATGCAAAAGCTGAAACACCTCTGAGACAGACACTTGTCAGATTTTTATTTTTCCTGTCAGTGTGCAGTACCTACAGCCTGCCTACTTAATTATACCCCTGGAAAACTCCAATCCTTATGCTTCTGATAAGTTGACAGGAGTTTAGGCAGTGATGCTCTGACCTATTAGCTAATGCAAATTTAGTGAAATCAGCTTGCCTTGAAACTGGAATGAAGCTCTCTTTCAAAATCTTGGTGTCGATACCTGCCATGCGACAGCAGGAACTATACCATAACCAGATCGCCTCTTTCTGAGCTCTGACTATAAAGTTTTGCAACTTGATGTTTATATGAGGGCGCTCGGATCCTCCTTCACAAGACCGCTTTGACACAACACGTACTTTACAGCTATGGCTGTTCCTGTCCATAAACTCCTTCACTTGGTTCATGTGTTCTCTGCTCAGCCTCCAGTGAGCGTGCATGGCTGGAATGACTTACCAGGTGGAGCTTCTTCCCAGGAAACGCTTTCCTGCT
>NW_010391216.1:30413-32184 GCF_000710305.1 Buceros rhinoceros silvestris | reverse complement strand
CTGCTGACAAAGCACACTGGAGTTCAGCTTCTGAAAAGAGCAGAAACCTGAAATCTCTGCAGGCTGCTGCTGGTCCTGTGGAACTTGGTCTGCTCTTGGTCACACAGGATGTAATTTTATTTTTGGCCAGGTGTCTTCCCGCAACGCTTGTTCCTAGTCTTAAACCAGAATAATATCCCCTGGTTTCTGTGTAGTGGTTGGAATCACAGTTTCTATGAGAAGAGTTCTATTGCGCAGGGGAGTGTCAAGTGACAGAGATGGCCCCTGAGAATCTGACTTCCCTGAGTTAGTTTGCTGTTGTCATCAACCCCAGCCACGAAACTGCTCGCTCTAAGCCAGGAGGGAGAGTGTTGCAACAAGAATCGCGTTCTAAAATGATTGCAAAATGCAGTCCGCAAAATGAAGGTGGCATCTGCATCTTGATGCAGAACTGGCTTTCAGGAGCTAGACGTGGGTTATGTGGAAATCTGGGTGAGGAGGAAGGTGACTTTCCCACCTACTTTCTCAAGGTTTCTATGGGCCATTTTCCCTTTTACTGCAGGTGCTGGGATTAAGATTAGATAAGACCTGGCAAATTCCAGCTTCTGTAAAGGTGGCCCCTAATTTTATTGTTCTTCTGGGACTTTGACAGGGTCTCCACCGCTGCCAGGAGGAGCGGGGACTTGCTATTGATGTCCTTTTCCTCCAGTGACCCTGTCATTGTTACTGGAAGGCAGGAGATTTCCTGCTCCACCCTGCCAGGGTTTAATTGCTGACACTGAGCTGTAGCAGGGACAGTGTCCTGGGACACTCGTGGGTTTTTCATCTGTCTTGTAGGTGCACAGTGTAAAGGAAGATTTCCTACCTCCTGTAACTGGTAAACAGAACCAGGGAGCCTGCTGCGCTGATTCCTCATTGGTTTCCTTCCTCGCTATCTGGAGGTACCAATCCAAGTGAGCTCAAGGTTAATTTCCTGTGAGAAGAAATTAGGCATTTCCTGGATTGGGCAAAACTATCAGCCCAGCACTGCAGCTCAAGTCTGAAAATGCCTTACCCATGAGACCCCAGTTCCCGAAGAGATCTCCCCTGTTTCAAGAGCCTTCTAGGGGTAACTGTGAAGAGCCTGACAATTCCTGCAAAAGTTTCCCTTCTAAGAGTGGTGAAGTGCTGGAGAGAGGAGGCGGGATCTTTGGGGAGAAGTGGTATCTGGGCAAGAGAAGGAAAGAGAATTTTTTTTTTCTTGGTGTGGGATAGGGGTGCTGAAAAGTGGTTTAAATAGGGAGCAGTTCTTTCATGAACAATATCACTGAATGTTCCTGAGAAGGAGAGGAATCGGATCTTGCGCAGCATTTATGGAGAGCACTGAATGGTACAGCAGCAGTTGTGTTACCTCTTAGATGTAGTTTAGGAGTCACTACAAAAGCTTTCCATCGCGTCTGGCAAGAGTGGTTAAGAAAGATGTGTACTCACTGGGAGTCTGCCTTTAGACTCATGGTGTGCAGCGAGGCCTTTGGCTCTGAAAGCCCCTCCCTGGGTTACAAGTCTGGTAGAACTGAAGCTCTGCTCCCCTGCATAGCTGGATTTCAGAGACTACGCCATGTCAAGTCAACTGTTCCAGCAGACCACTGCGGTAGCTTTTGATGTTCCCCTTTTGCAAAGCTTTCCAGACTTTCTCTTATTTTGGGCTGTAGAAGAGCAGGACTCTGCTCCCTTAGTGTGATTATGGTGGAGGAATGCAGAGGGGGACAGAGGGCATGTGTGTGCTTGTCTTGCTTGTTTTTCCATGTGGTTC
>NW_010391216.1:20984-30310 GCF_000710305.1 Buceros rhinoceros silvestris | reverse complement strand
ATGGTCCTGCCCTGGCTCTCAAGCCTTTCAGTAGCTGAACTTCCTGGTTTCTCTATGAATGGTCTGTCTTTCCTAGCCTGGTGTAGTAGAGTTTCTAACAAAACGGAGAAACAAAAAGGCAAGAGAAAAAAAAAATCAGGTTTGTATCCTGGATTGATGCTTGTGAAGAGGGAGGGAATGGATGGGTAAGGGGCCTGGGATAGCATAAGGCTCCCAGCAGTGGTGATTAAAGGCCTCGGTCAGAGCTGTAGATTTTCCTGCAGAAAATACAGATATGAAATGTGGTTTGACTTTGAATTTTCTTGTCTATGTAGACAAACTGAGGAGACTTGCATCACCAGGAACTGTGACTGGGGGAGCTCTGTAACTGCTGGCTTCGTTCTGGAGTGCAGGGCTTGTAAAGAAAACTTCAGTACCCAGTTTCATCCTGGAATTAGTATTTCTGTAGACTGCACAGACAGCTCTTCTCAAATGTATCCTGCAAATGGACTCTCTTCTCCCTGAGGTGGATGTATTCGGAGAAGGAAGCTGAAGCACGGTTGAAATGCTTTGCCTAGGGCCTTGTAATGAGCCAGGGCTGGGACGGGGGCTCTGAACACCTTGTCACTCCTTTTATTCCAGCTGCTCAGGTGTTGTTCGGAAGATGTTCAGTTTTGCCTGTTTGTCCCTCACCCTGTGCCATCCTCCTGCCCTAATCTGCGCAGTGCTGTCCGTTCTGCAGAGGCTGGCAGATGCCAGCCCCATCGCTCGTGCTCTGCAGCCGAACGGGACAGAAGTTACCTCTGACAGAGCTGCCTATGGCTATTTCCATCCCTTGTTCCTGCATCCTGTGGCAGGATTGCCTGAGTTTACTGGTTGATAAATGAATAATTGTTTTACTGAACTTCCAGAACAGGTATTGCCATTTTGTCTCAAAATTCCTGACTCAAAAAAAAAAAAGCATCCTTTGCATTTCCATGCTGGAAGTTAATTTTAAATACAAGCTTATACTCTACCTAAGCAGGTGGTGTGGGCACCCCACTTGTCAAAGCGAGCTTTCTCTCAGCCAGGCATGTACAGAAACCTGCTATCGACCTTATGGTCCCCCAGGACTTGTTGGGACCGTCTGTACAAATCAACCTTACGCGTTGGGGAGACATGATTGAATTTTTGCTGTTCCTCTTTTACAACGGAATTCGTGGGAGTTTCAAAATGACGGAAAGATTAGTGCTCATCCTACTCCTTTGCGAGCAAGTATAACATGATACTACTGCTTTTTCACTGTCACTAGATGCACAGAATCATTTGGCTGGAAGAGACCTTTAAGACCATTGAGTCCAACTGTTCACTCTGCACTGCGAGAGTCCTAAACCGTGTCCCTTAGTGCCACATCTGCATGGCTTTTGAACACTTCCAGAGATGAGGAATCCACCACTTCCCTGGGCTCCAGGATCTTTGTCTGTGTTGCCTGTTAGATAGGGGAATTCTGCGAGCTCACAGTTATCCGCAGATCAGTCAGACTTTGGGGCTTTCCATGGCTTGTGGGAGAATGTGCTCAAAGTTTCATCTGGAAGTCTGAAGGACAGAACAAGCACTTCCCAGAACCTTTTGATTTCCTTTGTGACACTTAAATCCCAGCTGAGATAAATTCTAGGTGGGAGGGGTTGGTCAGGGAAGTGAATTCTTCTCTAAAGTATGTCTCCTCCTTCCTCTGCTGCTGAAAGAAGTAAGGCAAAGAGCAGCTGTTACAGGATTTCGGTACTGAGTGTATCTGAGGGCAAGGAACTAATCTTTCCTTGGAGAATTAATGCAAAGGGGGAAAGCCAAAACTACTTACATGGAAGGAAAAGTCCTATCAGGCAACTTTGTTCCAGCTTGCTTTATCACTGATGTGGAGTTCCATCAGTGAAGTTCTGGGAAATGCAGCTGTATTGTGAGGAAATCCTCTTCCTTACCCCCTTTGCAGTTTGACAATCGCACAAATGCAGAATTATTTTCTAGCTCTGTCATGAGTTTGTCACTGTTTTTAACAGTTATGCTCTGTGTGTGGATTTATCGCTCCTAATGGTGCTGGCAAACTCCTTCATCCCTGAAATAAAATCCCTAGATAAAGCGGTAAACTTCCAGACGCTGGTCTGGCTGGGGTAGTTTCTGTCCTGTGAGTTTGCTTTAGGTGTGAGTGCCTTCCCTGCACAGACTGCTGAGGATAAGCACAAATTCTGATGTTTTGTGACAATTATCTGTCAGCAACAAACTAATTTCAGAGCCTCAGCTGTAGCAAATGACTCCCAGGAAGCCTCATTCATTTGTTTCCAAATGACTTGAAATTGGGTCTCGGCTAATTCCAGTCTTGCTGTGGCAGTGCTTAATGTGAATGTCCTGATGACCTCTTGAAAAGCAGAACGAAACCGTTTAAGCTAGTAATGCCTGCTTCTGGTTTGCTTTCAGGTGAATCATGATTCCGGTCACTGAACTGCGCTACTTTGCTGACACTCAGCCAGCATACCGCATCCTGAAGCCATGGTGGGACGTCTTCACGGACTACATTTCCATAGTGATGCTGATGATTGCAGTGTTTGGAGGGACGCTTCAGGTCACCCAGGACAAAATGATTTGTTTGCCCTGTAAATGGGTTACCAAAGACTCTTGCAATGACTCGGTCAGAGGCTGGACAGCTGTGACCCCAGAGCGTACCTACTATAACTCTAGTCTTGTTCCCTCTACTGACACAGGGCCTACAGGGATCAGATATGATTTGGACCGGCACCAATATAACTATGTGGATGCGGTGTGTTATGAGAACCGTCTTCACTGGTTTGCCAAGTATTTTCCTTATCTGGTGCTGTTACACACTCTCATCTTCCTGGCTTGTAGCAACTTCTGGTTCAAATTCCCAAGGACCAGCTCCAAGCTGGAGCATTTTGTGTCTATTTTGCTTAAGTGTTTTGACTCTCCATGGACAACAAGGGCATTATCTGAGACAGTGGTGGAAGAGAGTGATACCAAGCCAGCTTTTGGGAAAATGAATGGCTCCATGGACAAGAAATCCTCCACAGTCAGTGAGGATGTGGAAGCCACCGTTCCCATGCTGCAGAGAACAAAGTCTCGAATTGAGCAAGGGATTGTGGACCGGTCTGAGACTGGGGTCTTGGACAAGAAGGAAGGTGAACAGGCCAAAGCACTCTTTGAGAAAGTGAAAAAGTTCCGTACACATGTGGAGGAGGGAGATATAGTGTATCGCCTGTATATGAGACAGACCATCATCAAAGTGATCAAGTTCATTCTGATCATCTGCTATACTGTTTACTATGTCAACAACATAACGTTTGATGTTGACTGTAAAGTGGACATTGAGAGCTTGACTGGCTACAGGATGTACCGCTGTGCTCATCCTTTGGCCACTCTCTTCAAAATCCTGGCATCTTTCTACATCAGCTTGGTGATATTCTACGGCTTGATCTGCATGTACACACTTTGGTGGATGTTGAGGCGATCCCTCAAGAAATACTCCTTTGAGTCCATCCGGGAGGAGAGCAGTTACAGTGACATTCCCGATGTGAAAAATGACTTTGCTTTTATGCTCCATCTGATTGATCAGTATGACCCCCTCTACTCCAAGCGCTTTGCTGTCTTTCTGTCAGAGGTGAGTGAGAACAAACTGCGGCAGCTGAACCTCAACAATGAGTGGACTTTGGAGAAGCTGCGCCAGAGGATCACCAAGAACTCCCAGGACAAGCTGGAATTGCATCTTTTCATGTTGAGTGGCATCCCTGACACGGTCTTTGACCTCATTGAGCTGGAGGTCTTGAAGCTGGAGCTCATCCCTGATGTCACTATTCCCCCAAGCATTGCTCAACTCACCAGCCTTAAGGAACTGTGGCTCTACCACACAGCTGCCAAAATTGAGGCTCCAGCCCTTGCCTTCTTGAGGGAGAATTTGAAATCTCTCCACATCAAGTTCACAGACATCAAGGAGATTCCCCTTTGGATTTATAGCCTGAAGACACTGGAGGAGCTCCATCTGACAGGGAATTTGAGTGCTGAAAACAACCGATACATTGTAATAGATGGATTGAGGGAGCTGAAGAGACTGAAGGTGTTGAGGTTGAAGAGTAACCTCACCAAGCTGCCACAGGTGGTGACGGATGTTGGGGTGCATCTTCAGAAGCTTTCCATCAACAATGAGGGCACCAAGCTCATTGTTCTCAACAGCCTTAAGAAAATGGTCAACCTGACAGAGCTTGAGCTCATCCGCTGTGACTTGGAACGCATTCCTCACTCCATCTTTAGCCTCCACAATCTGCAGGAGATAGACCTGAAGGACAATAACTTAAAGACCATTGAGGAAATTATCAGCTTCCAGCACTTGCATCGTCTCACTTGCCTTAAACTGTGGTACAACCACATTGCCTACATCCCCATGCAAATAGGCAACCTCACCAATTTAGAACGCCTTTACCTGAACCGTAACAAGATAGAAAAGATCCCTACCCAGCTCTTCTATTGCCGAAAACTTCGGTATTTGGATCTCAGCCACAACAACTTGACTTCTATACCGCCAGACATTGGACTTCTTCAGAACCTGCAGAACCTCGCTGTGACAGCCAACAGGGTAAGCGTGGAGCCCAGCGTTCCTGTGTGAGTAGCAGGAACTCTGGCCCTTCTGTTACCTGTGGGATTGAACGTGCTGCAGTGGTGTGTGAAATACTCCTGGCACTGCCGTCGTGTTCAAATTCCCAAGCTTCTGTTTCTCTCTGAGGGGTTTATCTAAGGCAGAACATTGCAAATAACTCTAATAAGGCAAAAAACCCCACTGCAAGTAAAGGGCAAGCCTTTCTTCAAACAGCCCCTTTCTGTAGCATTTCCTCTCTTAACTGTGAAACTGCTTTCTAAGTGTCAGCTGGAGGCTGTTCAGAAATCCTGTTCATCTGCAGCTGGAAGCTTGTAGTCTCCATGCTGACAGTAGTTTTGGGCTTAAAATGGAGATCTGAGGAACTGACCTAGAACTGGGCACTGAAGTGCTTCAGCCATGTATGTGCACTACGGCAGCAGCCCTCGGGGTGTGTCTGCGTGTGGCTTCCGGCTTCGTCGCACTCTGCATTTCTAGGGAATTCTCCATAGTTCGGTCTTGGGAGTGTGCGCTTTGTGAGAAGCTGCATGTGGGCAGGCTTACGAAAAATGGTTCTTAAGCTCTCGCTTTTAGAATGCCTTGTCTCGTTCCACAGAGGTGACTTTGGAGACAGCAAAGCAGTCTTCTGCAGCGTCCTTTCTCAGGGCAGAGTGAACTAAACCAGGTGTCAGTGTGAAAGTGTGAACTGCAGCAACTCCGTCTTCAGAGGGGAGGAAATACGATGGCACCTCGCTCTGTCTCAGTGTGGTGGCTGTGCGTCGTCTTGTGTAATCCCAGACAGGTTAAGCCTAAGCCCTAACTAACTGTTGTAAGTTGATCTACGCACAGGGCAGGTTAGAGGGGACGACTAGGTCTGCTCTGCTGCCCAAGTACCACAAGTTGTTTCTCGGCTTGTGTTGGAGGGTGTTTATTTGCTTAAAGCAAACCATAGTCATGTCTTTTCCTGAATCTTTGTACTTGTGTTTGGGACTAAGGAGAATTTGTTTATTGTGACTGCAGGGTGATGGGCTGAGCTGAATGGCTTGTTGAAGCTTCTGTTCATTCTGTCTGCAGATTCCTGGGAGGCTCTTTTTCTCTTGGAGTTTATTACCACCTGAAGTTGCAAAAGGCTGTAACATCACGACAAATTGCAGATAGATCTAATTAGTGGCTCCTGGGTTCTTCTGGGAACACGCAGTAGAATTGTCCTCAAGCTGCCCTAGTTTTTGCTGCCGTATATCAGGATCCTTACTGCCACTGGCAAGATTTGTAACTGAACACTGTCAAACTGCCTGTGAGAGGCTCTGGTATGGGCTGGCTTTTCTCAGGGGAAGTGCTCTCAAATCAAGTATTTAATTGCTAATGCAGTTCAGTATTACAGTGTTCAGTCCTAAAACTCCAGCAGCGTCTTGAAGTTAGTGTCTAAAAGCTCAAGCCTGCTGTGGCACTGAAGAGGCATGGCAGGCAAGCAGCAGCCGTTCAGCTCTCCACCCCAGTTTAATAGCTGCTCACCCAGTTTTCCCAGCATCTCTTTGTATGGGTGAACTTCATGGTGCACACACATCGTTTCCTATTGAGTTAAAAGCCAGAATATTTCCTAGGGGCAAGCGTGGCTGATATGAGCAGTTTCTGAGGGTGGCATTAACCAAAGGTGAGGGAGTTGTAAAGATTCTTAAGCTGCTGTTCAGATGCGTGATAGTTCTGTATCGGTTGTCTTCTGGCAGCCTTCCTAGCACAGCTTCCTGAGGGTTAATCTGCAGTGTGTCCTCGGCAGTCTTGGGGTGGAGTGGCTCTTGGATGACAGGGAGTTAGAGGCAGCACTATTTTCTGCAGCACTAATGCAAGAGGAGTGTTGGAGCAGCCTTTGCTCCAGTGTGTTCCACAGCAAAAGGTGATGAGGACCCAGTGAATCAGCTGAGCTGTTTGTGTCCTCTCTCGGTACCTGGGCAAGGCCACAGTCGCTCTGGGCCTCTGGCAGCCTGGCTGGTTGCAGTACACAGTGACAGCAAGAAACATAGGGACTGCTAGGCTGGTCTTTTCTAAGGCCAGGAATTCTCAGATGTCCCCTCCTAGCTCAGCAGTCTTGGCAAATAGAGCTTCTGCAGCTGGCTGGCACCAGTGTGCTGTCCTGGGAAGTAGACTGTATTCTAGCACAGTGCTTCCTTCCAAAACCAATACTTGTCCCCTAAATAACACTATTCTTTTCGAGAGTCACTTAATTACATGCTGTCGAGTGTTTTGCAAACAGCAACACCAGTAACAATGACTGAATTGAACTGTCTTTAACTGGTCTGGTCTCATCTTGGCTTTTGCTTGGACTCCACCTCATTCAGAACTGATTAGAGTAATTTAGCTTTAGAATTTAGAATTATATGAATAATTTAAGTTTTAAAAAGGACACGGTGCACTTAAGGGCAAATGATAGCCTCCAAGATGAGACTTTGAATTAAGGGGAGGATATTGAATAGCTGTGGTTAGTTCATAGCCTGGTGTTTGTTAAACACAAGCCATATTGTTTTCCTGGAAATTCTGTGGGAGAACTGGACTATTAAAAGGCTTTACTAGAAATAAGCCTTATTAAATTAGTGACTCATGGATACATGAAGGTGGTGGCAAAGTGAACAGCTGGTGGCTGCTTTTTTTCTGCATTTTGGCATGGTCACACGCTGGTGTAGTGGTTTTTACTTTTGGAACAGTCCTTATGGTGGAAAGCAGGAGCTCGTGAGTGGAAACAATGCTCTGTAAACCTTGAGGCATTGTGTGGGCTTGCTAGTCCCCGGTGAGCACGTATCCTGTTTGCTGGCAACTTTGCCTATGATTGATTTCTCTTTCTTTCAGATTGAGAGTCTTCCACCAGAGCTGTTCCAGTGCAGGAAGCTGAGAACCTTGAACCTGGGAAATAATGTGCTGCAGTCGCTCCCCTCCCGGGTTGGAGAGCTGACAAACCTGTCGCAGATAGAGCTCCGAGGGAACCGTTTGGAGTGCCTGCCTGTGGAGCTGGGAGAATGTCCTCTGCTGAAACGCAGCGGGCTTGTGGTAGAGGAGGACCTGTTCAACACGCTGCCCTTGGAAGTCAAAGAACGGCTGTGGAGGGCAGACAAAGAACAAGCTTGAACCCCTGAAAAAGGGAGAAGCCTCTGACCAACCAGAAGGAAACAAAAGGCCATTCCAGTCCCCTTTTTCCCAGATCCTCCTCTTTCTCCCCTCGATCACTACCAGACTAGCCAAGGAGTCCCTGAACAAACATGACTCTGAATGAGGTGGCTGCTTCTGCCTCAGATGCAGGATGGGGGAAGCTTGGGATCAGGATGAGGATCATGACAGATTAGTTGGCCTCTGAGCAAGGGCCAGTGGGAATAAGAGGTGTTGCTGTGTTTCTGCACAGGAGTTGGGGTGCTGGTGAGGAGACGTGACCTTTGAATGGAGGAGAAAATGAAATGTGGAAATTGCTTCATTGCTCCAAATGAGGCTTATGTGTGTCAGGGACTGAGAGTGTCCAGTGTCCTGCAAGCAGAGATCAAGAGACTAGGAAACCTCTTGACCTTCCACCTCTGTGACACTTGGTACTGTTCCCCTCTGACTGAGATGCAGTCGGTGAGACTGCGCAGTGGGGTGGGATAGGATACAGACAGCTGGTTTTACCTAGATGCTGGCATTAGGTTTTGGGGGATAAGTTTATCGCGGACATCAGCTTGAATGTAGGATCTTTGTTTTACCAGTTGTCTTCCCCCTTTGCATTCCACGCCTTCTCCTTTGCCTCTGGGGAAGGAACAAACCCCCTCAGACTCTATCTGCTCATGTAAGGTTGCACTATTCTAGCAGTTTCAAGTCACTTGTGCTGATGAGTAGATTACAGAGCATCATTCTCCAGCAGATGTGCTGGAGGCACTAACTGACATAATTCCAGAGCTTTAGCCTGTTGTGAAATGGGTGCTTATAGTGCAAGTGGGAGAAAGATCTGGATAAAAAGCAGTCAGACTGTCTGGTCTACTCTCCCAGAAGCATTGAGTTGCTTCCAGATCTAGCTTTTAAAATTTTTAAGCTACTTTTAAATTCCTGGTATTTTGTCACGTATCAGATATGAACACACAACTGGCCAGTGTGTTGGGGTGTCTTCTGGGATTGTTGGTGTCAGTAAAGAGGAACAGTCAGATTTCCTCTGCACCTCTTGCCCCCACCCCATGAAGTCATTTGATGCTTTGCCAGTGTTTTTCATGAATGCAGTCTACAGAGCTTCTTGGTTATTTGTTTCTGTTGTCCTCCTCACTTTAACAGCTGTCAGTTCCTGTGACACCTCTTGACCTACATAAGAGGGTAATGCTGATTGAACTTGGTGCTGGAAAAGAAACCTGTCCTCCTGTTTCTTCCCCTTTCCATTCCCTCAGTGTTAAGGAGCAGTCTGAGAATCCTCTGTGGACTGAGCTCCTCTAGATCCCTGGGACAGAGCAGGCTTTATTGAAACAAGTCTGACCTGTTTCATATTGTTTGACAAAAAACCCCCAACCTTCTGCGCTGGCAGAGGGAGACGAATGGTAATAGCTACTGATAATCATGTTAAGGTGTGTCTACCCAACACCCTAAGTCTGCTCTTTTCCATCAGAAGGAAGAGGAGGCTCAAGGACCTGCAGGTCCTGGTTGTAATACTCTGCATCAGACAAACAGGTTGGCTCCAGTCTGGAGTGCTGCAAGCTGAGGCATGAGAAGTCTGGAGGCCTCCCCTGTGTGCAAAAAGGGGAAG
>NW_010391216.1:17213-20896 GCF_000710305.1 Buceros rhinoceros silvestris | reverse complement strand
GCAGGCCCGGTCTCATGGCCGGTCCTGCTGAGCTTCCGGCGAGTGCCCTGACTTAGCAAATTGTGTTGATCCCTTGAATGCTGGGGTGATATGGCACGCTGTGGCTTTCTTCATCAGATGTAAGATATGAAATATATACGCTAAACATGCTGAAATCACGAACAATGTTAACTGGGCTCTGGATTTGTTGATGTTCAGATGCTTAAATAAAGCTACATTAAAATCCAGGAAATCTGTTTATAAAACTGCTTTTAAGAAAGATGTAAATTCTGCCTCCCTTAGTCCGTTCATTATGAAAACTTAAAATAGTCCAGGGAATAATATAATTAAATCTCTCTCTGGAAGGCAAGGTACTGTAAAAGCTCTTACTGTTTCTAACGTGGTCAGTGTCTTGGTATTGCATCAGAGTTGGGGCCACTGCTGAAAGCATGGGGAGGCATTGACACTGATGCTGCTTGGATTGTGCTCCTTCTATTTGCAAAAGCATTTTGGATCAACAGAGGGTGTAAATTTGTAGGTGGGCTTAATGCTTCTTAAATAATGCAGGAATGGCTTCAGGCTTATCTACAGTAATGCTGGTTTCTGGTCAGTTCCCTGGGGTGGCTGTGGGGGCTGTTTGGATTGTGAAGGGAACTTTTTTTCCAGTACTCTGTGCCAAAAGATAGTGCTGGAGTGAATTGGCTGCTGAATAGAGGCTTGAACTCTTGGTTTGTGTTCAGGGCCACGGGGTAGCTGGTTTACAACACACGTATTCCAGACCAGGCAGGACTGAAATGGCGAAGCACCTCACAGGATTTTCACTGAGCTTACAGGAGCAGAGACTTTGTGTGTCTAGATCGTTGTAGATGAGTGCTTTGACTCTTGGTTCCAGTTGTGCTCTTGGGTATCCAAGCTAAACTTTGCGCAGCTGCATTAGTTTCTGTAGGCAGCTCCTGGAAGTATGCTGCAGCGTTTCTGGACCTCACAAGCCTCCTGAACTGCCATGTCTCTGTACTGAGTCCATGGGGCAAATGAACCCTTTTGCTAGAAGGGAGAGACTGTCTCCAGCTGCTGATCAAATAACAGCGCTATCTGCTGCTGCTTGCTGAGGATAGCTCTGCAAAGAGCTGCGGTCTGCAGAGCAGCTGTACCACAGGCCAGTATTGATCATGCATGAAAACACTAGGGTTTTGCTGCTCTTAAGATATTCTAAGCTCACTTTTTTCAGTTGTGGCTGCTAGGGCTTGAGAACTTCCCATGTAGCAAAATTGGGATGAGCAGTCTAACCTTTTTTGTACCAGAAACACAGGTGGCACAGAAATACCCTGCCGCTCTGAAGACAGCAATATGGATTATTTATTCCTGATATGCGCTTCTTGGTCTTCCCTCAAATAGATACTGGTTCCAGAGTATCAGTCTTGCGTGATGAGGTGGAAAGAAGCTTTAAAACTGCAAGGATAGGGTCCAGACCATGAGGTCCTGAACATGTTTGCTGCTCAGGACTCCTGCAAAACTCAACCCACAGCACAGCGAGTCGTCCGCTTCCCATACAAGTTTGGAGAGCTCAGTCTGAGGGGTGAGCTTACACCAACAGTCCTCTCTCATTTGCAGGTATTCAACCAGACTATATTATACCTTTAAGTTTGGAAGTTTAGGGGTTTTATTTCTGAGACTGACCTGTGCTTGCAGAGACAAAGTTCAGTTTAGGCAGACCATCAGCAGTCTGGTCAATGTTTTGTTCTCCTGACAGCCTTTTCGAACAACTCTGGTAGTAGCAAACCAGATTGTTTATAGCTGCTAAATCATACAACAACTTGAGTTAATCCCAACCATTTCCTTAATAGCTCTTCTGAGCTGAATGAGTTCTTGGAGCCCCTATAGATCACAAGCACACTCATCCCGTGTTAGGACTGAAGGTTTGTAAATGAATTCAACCTTTCCTGCTAAATATCCACCAAAGTATTAGGTTGCAACCAATTATTTTGAACCAGCTGAAAGGGGGGGAGTACCAAACCTATTAAATGTGTTAAATCTTGCTGTATCTCTGAAACTGTGCACTGGAATGTGAGCTGCAGTTGTTCCACGTTAAAGGCTATTTCCCGATTTTGTTACGTGGTCCCACTGAATTCAACAGCTGGAATTAGTCTATTCTGCCAGTCTGAAGGGTTAGATAGCTGTTACAGGTGTTCTTTGGTATTAATTGTCACTTCCTGATAATATCCTACCTCATTTTTTATTTCTTCTTATTACTACTTACTTGATTTAGCTCACTTCTTTGTAATTAAAGTTCTTGGTGTTCATTACCATAAATAGTATTAAGTGGCTTTCTGTTGCTGAACCTGAGTTTTTTTTTTTTTTCCCCCCTCCTCTCTAACAAATGATTCTAGGAATTCTGAGAACAATAACACATCCTTTACAGAGGATGAGGTCTATGGAAACAATTTCAACAGCTGTGGCGTTTTCTCTGCTTTGGAAAGGGACTTGCATGGTTTGAGTTCTAAATTTTTACTTTTTTAGTCCTCCTTCAGAGGAGGACTAACTCTTCTTCCTCATTAATAGCTGTGCTTTCTCTAGAGAGAAGTTGGTGTATCTAGAGATGCATCGATTTAACTTCTCCAGAGGCACTTGCTCCCTCAAGCATGTTTGTTGTCTCTGCCTGAAGCCAGCTGTTCCCTCCGATTCTCTGACCTTTGAAGGTCCTTTCCAACCCAAAGCATTCTGTGATTCTTTCAGCCGTAGAGAGATTTCTTAACTTTTGGCGTGACTTCACTGGCAAACAATATTGTCATGCTTTAAACAGTGGAGTCATCTCCTCTGCAGCGGTATTCGAGCTAAGGCTGGGTAAATGATGGTAAAACTATTGCTTAATTGTCACTTAGTTTTTCCTTGTTGCATTTTAATAGGAAAATTTTTTCCCCACTTTTTGCCCACACAGTGGATCCTCTAGTTTTACTAACCACGTGCCAAAAGAGTTTTCTGTCCTACCTGCATTCTAACAGAGCGTGAAGCAGAGCTGGAATGGGACAAGAGTATTGTTTGACTCGGACCATTCTCCCTCCATCCTCCGCTGCAGTGGTAGGTTGATAGTCAACTGCTTTCTTGTGAGAAATCCTCCCGAAATCTCAGCTCTGAAATCCCTTTTCAAAAGTAGCTGTACCTGAATTGCTGGAGCCCAATGGCGAAGGTGACCTCTGAATTCACACAAAGAAAGGCGCGATTTAGGATTTCTGGAGTTACCCTTCCCTTCCTCCCTCTGTCTCTTTTAAAGGAATTTGACTGAACAATGGGGGAAATTTTCCTGGAGGAGACTTAATGAGAAGGGGGTTAATGAGCCTGAGTCATCTTCTACCGCTGACAGATGTGTCCGTTTCAGTGAGACACCACTCATGGCTTAAACATTGTTCACTCCCTTTTTGTAAATGCATGAGCAGGGTTGTGGTTTGGCATCGAGACCCGCGGCTTGATGTAACATTTCAGAATCGTGGATTCACTTTGTGTGTGGGATTGTTTGGGCAGCAGATCAACAGCACCTCCACCTTAAGCACTGAAGGCTGCTATTGTTCTCCGTGAAAGACTTGTAAGACTGGACACTTAAACGGAATAAAAGTTTTAATTTTTAATTTGCATGTTTCCTTTTATGTCTGCTTTCTTTTTAGTTTTCTGTAGGAAAAGGCACTTGGCTTTTCACGGTCCTGCTTTTCAGA
>NW_010391216.1:14769-17137 GCF_000710305.1 Buceros rhinoceros silvestris | reverse complement strand
AAAAGGCACTGGGCCTTTCACGGTCCTGCTTTTCAGAAGACAGATGTTAGTAATTCCAGCTATTGTGTAGGATTGTTGGGTTTTGACTTGTCACAAGTCCTTGTGGATTATGACATTCCTTTATGAATAAGGAAAAACATGTACAGCAAAGGAGGTCCTGCTCGGCGACAAGCCTGGGCTGCCGTACCTATTTCACCATCATTGCAACAGAGGCTGAAACAGTTTGTGTTGCCAGGTACAACACTGTCGAGAGCGTTACCTGCGTAGACCTGTGGAAGCTCAGCTGGGTTTTCAAAATGCTTGCTGTGCTCCCCTTCCCTAGGAGAGGGGTAGGGCCTGGGGTCAGTGGGGAAACTGCCTCTTGCTGTAGAACCAAACTCTTCAGGCAGCTGCAGTAACGAGCACTCAGGCGTGTTTCCCTGCCCTGCTTGCTGCTACTAAACCGAAAATGCTGCCAGATAGTGTCTTTCCCAACTGAGTGTGTTTGTGTTACAGAGTCAAACCATCTTTAAAAGTCAGTTTAAGGTGCTGCAGCTTATTTTTTTAATAGAAAGTTACTGCTCTTGTGCCTTCCTTTGCCTCCTGTGTCCCAGACTACGTGACCACGGTGATGCTGGTCCCACTTCAGTGACAGAAGATGTGAGCAGGCTGTGAACCAGCTGAAAGGTGGTAGTTTGTGATGCTGCCCGCTGGCACTGATGAGCTCCAATGAAATGCTTAGCAGGACTGAAGCAAGAAAGGAGAGGACACAATGCACTCTGTCATCTAGACAGCTGCTTCAGGTGAGCAGTTCCCAGCTCTTTGGGTAGCTGAGCGAAAGGAAAGAAAGGTACCACCGAAGGAACCTGGTGCTTGCTGGAATCCTGCAGGACTTCAATGCAGCGATGGGGAGAGAGCCCACAGGTAAAGAACGGATCTGTCTTTGGTGGAAAAACACTTAATCCTGATAATTCCAAATCTGCTCTGTAGCTCACTGAAAAGCATGAGAACACAATAGAGACAGCTGGAACTATACTGGGTGTATTGCAGTAAAATCCTCCTGCACTGTAAGCTTTTTACTTTGCTGATTTTTGCAGTACCATCTTGTTTGCACCTGTTGATGACAATGAGGGTTTCCTTGATGGAAAAATTCCTGCATTTCTGAGGCTTCTGATAACTTGAAAGGGCTGCCAGTACAAAGGCAAAACAAGTATTCAGGTAGCTGTGCCATTTAGAATGCTAATATACTATTTAATACGATTTAAATACTCATTATGGTTATCATTCTTATGCCGCTTGTTTCCCATTCAATATTCTGTCACTTGTCAATCATATCAAAGGTTTCAGGACAGGGGATGAGAGAGCGAGATGAAATTTTTGCTCACCTAATAACCCTGTCAGCTCCAAGAGCAGCGATTTTGGTGACAGTGCTGAGCTGTTTAAACTGACTCTGGAGACCGGGCAAGTTGGCTTGGCTCCGGATGGTTTCAATAGGAACTCTTACCGAGGAGGAAATTCGGATAATCGTGCCAGTTGAAAAGACATTTGCAACCCTTGTGCTTTGTCTGCCGCAGGGTTGTGCGTGTTCCAGGTGTCACCTGCCGCTGTACGTTCACACAGACATGGGATGGGCTTTGGCAGCCTCCAATGGAGTTTGCCAGAAGTGCAGGTTTCTTGTGGAGCTGGCAGGAGAAAATGTTGTTTAGCAGCCTGCAAAAGAGCTCTGAGTGGGAGGAAGGGGAGGAAAAAGGGGTCATTTCCCAGTTTTGTCCAAGTGCTTTCTACCTTCCTTTTTTAAACTTACTGGAAAAGAAGGTTTTTACAAAGATGACATCTTTCTCCTCATCTGTTTTTGGGTGCTATGTGGTGAGGTTGGTTTTCCTCTTGCTGAAAAGGTCTTGCTAAGCCTCAAAATAGGAGCGTGCCTGGAGTGGCAAAGAGCTGGAGGACTCCTAGGGATGGATGCTGATGACCAGCACTCCCGTAAGACGGGTCACCGCTCCTCGTTTATGCAATCAGTTGTCTTCTGGTCCGTGCTGTGTTGTGCTGCGATCTGCTGTTCATATCGCTCAGAACAATCCACAGAGCAGGAAAGCTGTGGTTTGCTGTGGCGTGTACGAACTAAAGCAGCCTCTGAAGTCACCATATGTGCGTAGAAGATGACGTGCTGAATTGCTGAGGAACAAAAAAAGACTGGGAATGAGAAGTATGCGACACTACAGATGACGGCGGTAACACAGCGAGGGCCCGTGGAGGCGCGTTTCTCCAGGATGGCTGCCTCCCAGTGAGGGCTGAGGTGGGTCCTCAGGAGATTCATTACGGGTAGTAGCTACAGCAGGGCTTTTCCCCCCGTGGCTAAAGATCCATCAGTTGGGGAGCCAGTCCGCAG
>NW_010391216.1:506-14664 GCF_000710305.1 Buceros rhinoceros silvestris | reverse complement strand
GGAAGAAGGAACTACTTTAATTTTTTTCAGTTTTGCAGAATCGGGGGTGGATTTTTTCCCTTCCACATTTGTAGCCCAGTGATTAAAGTTTCTGGCAAAATTCAGCTTTTTAAACTATGAATTTATATTCTCCTGTGTGTGCAGAGAAAAGCCTGGAAAACTAAAAATGCTTAAAAAATTGTTTTCTAGTGAAAACAGAATTCCCTTTTTATTTAGAAAAAAAAAGGAAAAAGACTTGAACAAGGTGGGGAGGGATTTTTACCCACAGTTGATTCCCTTACAGAATAAAGGACTCGTTTTGGAAGTAAACAGCTTGCCGTGAGCATTTTGCCCTCCTTCATTCTGTGGCTTTTCTTCTGGCTGAGCGAGTGATGCCTAAAGCCGCCCCCGTGTTGGTATTTCTTAGTGGAGTGCGGCTGCAAGGGGGGTCCCCACAAGAGCCAGAAGTACTCTTCTTGGGGGGAGGCAAACCTTCCATGGGGATTCCGTGCTCGCTGGGAAGAGGATCACGTGAAGAGGCGGGGAGTCAGCACTGGACAGAGCTCCTGGAGAGGCAGCGCTGCTGGCTGCGCAACAGTTCGGCTGCCCAGTGCGCGCTGTTATTGCTCACTGGGGAAAGGATCACGTGAAGAGGCGGGGAGTCAGCCCTGCAGAGCCTGGGTGGCATCGTGGGGTTGCTGGTGGGGACCTGGGAGCTTCTGCCCCGATGGCGTCGGTAACGCTGCATCAGATCCAACAGGTAAGGGACTGTGCTAGCGGGGAGCGCTGCTGCTGGGGCTGTTCCCCTCTCTCTTCTGACTTTCAGAGCTAGCTTCTGCGTTTTCTCCCTCTGGTTGGAATTGGGGCTTTGGGTTCACCCGCTTACGTGCGCACTGGGAGCTCCTGAGTGAGCCGAGTGAGTGAAGGTGTGACTCGCCAAAGAGCAGCTGTGACTGAAAACAGCAGATACAGCCTCTGTGAATTTTACCAAATGCTTAGTGAAAGCTCTTTAACGCCCTTAGTCTGGCATTTGTCATCTCCTGAATCGCTGGAGTCCCTCTTGGGTGCTGAAGCACTGGCAGGACTCACTGATAGGGCAAGAGTTGTGCCAGGGGATGTTGAAGTTGGGCATTAGGAAAAATTTCTTCTCTGAAAGGGCTGTCAAGCCTTGAAACAGGCTGCCCAGCGCAGCGGTGGGGTCCCCATCCCTGGAGGGGTTTCCCAGCCAGGTTGAGGTGGTGCTGAGGGACAGGGGTCAGAGGGGACCTGGCGGTGTTGGGGGAACAGGGGGACTCGAGGAGCTGAACAGGGTTTTTCAACCTAAATGATTCTCTGACTGAACAAAAAGGGTTCTGTGAGAGCCTGGATTACCACTTCAGAGCTGTTTCAAAGCTTTTACATCTTTCCACTTCACTTGAATCTTATTTTACCTCCCTTATCTTACTTTACTGCTGTGTTTACCAGCTTACCGGCTCTATTTTTTTAATCTGGGTTATTAATTAAAACAGTGAGCCCTCCTTGGAGTTAAGTGAATGGAGTTTGTGATCACAGAACACTTTGTACTTTAAGTAGCACCAAGAGCCGAAGAAAAACGGCAGCCCCGAATGTCCCTGCCAGGAACAAAGGGCCGGAGTTGGGGACAGAGCTCCTGGAGAGGCAGCGCTGCTGGCTGCGCAACAGTTCGGCTGCCCAGTGCGCGCTGTTATTGCTCACTGGGGAAAGGATCACGTGAAGAGGCGGGGAGTCAGCCCTGCAGAGCCTGGGTGGCATCGTGGGGTTGCTGGTGGGGACCTGGGAGCTTCTGCCCCGATGGCGTCGGTAACGCCGCATCGGATCCAACAGGTAAGGGACTGCACCCCAGGGGAGGAGCGTGTCTGCAGCGCAGGCAGGTGACGCTGCTCGTAGGATACGGTCACTACTAGTTAACCTCTGATTGCCTAGCAGAGATCTGCTTTACAAACAGTTTATATTCCCAGCTGCTTGTATTGTTTCTATTTTGAGCATGTGAGGACCCTGTCGTGGCTACAGACTCTTCTGGAGGGCAGCTTCTCCCGCAGAGCTCTTGGAGGAGTTTCTCCTCTGCCCTTGTCCCTGCTGCTCAGCTCTCCTCCCTGAACCCCCGCTCTGCCTGTTAAAGGATAATCTCCAGGGTGTTCTATATAAAGAACCAGTAGTGCCTACAGAGTTCGCTTCATTTTGAGAGGGGTTCTGTAGTCGGCTCTGAGAGATCGCTTGGGGATTGTTCCCTTAGAGAAAACAACACTCTTCAGCTTGTGGAGGAATCTCATTTCTTGTTTGGCATCAGCTGTGACCGCTCGGTGTTAGCAGGCTTTGAGATTTAGTAGTTGCTGGTTACGCGTCTCAGATGAGATATCCTTAAGCTGCAAAGGCTTTAGTGATCTCTTCTCTGCTTTGTGGACTGAGGGGTTGAGATACGGTGTTCTCACCTGGATGGAATCTAAGCCTGTCAGTGAACTATTTTTTTACAAGAGAAACCCCTCCTGAAATTAAAAGTTACGAGCAGGTTATCCAGCTACAGAGCTGAAGCTGGGATGCTTTTCCCACCGAGCCGAGGCACAGCGAAGGGCCAGCAGCGTTTCTCTGGCTTTGTGCTGCTTCCCTGAGGACCCTGGAGGAGGGCAGTCACCCCATCTCTTCCAGTTCCGCGAGGATGGCTTCCTTGTCCTGGAGCATTTTTTCACTGCAGAGGAGTGTGACTGCATGAGGAACCAGATCCAGAGAATCGTGGCGGAGATGGAAGTGCCACCGCACTGCCGCACCGAGTTCTCCACCAAGGAAGAGGAGCAGCTCCAGGTGCAGGTACCAAGAAGGGCAGGGCTGTCCCCACCAGGGCGCTGGAGGGAGAAAGGGAAAAGGTGCACAGCTGCTCAGGATTCGCTCCAGAGGCACACGGTTCCTTCTTCTAAGTGAACACAACACTGAGACACACACTTGCTCTCCAGCTTTCTATGATGTTTGGTGTGGTCTCATCAGGGGCCAAAGGAGGGGATGATGCCTGTGGCTCTTGTGTGCTTTCAGCGCCCACAACTATTGCCCCTGGTAGCCACCAGCAGCTCTCTCGGGTCACTTTGTGCTTGTTCTGCAGACAGAAAATAGCTTATTTTCCAGGCAGCCAGCAAAGGAAAAGCCTCTGTGTGAGAAGTTCTTGTAAAGTCCTCTCAATGCCAAGACATTTAGATTGTGGAAAGTCTTTTCATGAGTGATTTCTGTTGACTCTGTTTTGTTTGTGCTGCGGCTTGATGGGAAAAAGATGCAGGTGAGTGTTAATGCTTTGATCAAAGGTGCACTTATGTTTTACAAGGATGCTATCTTTACTGGGCTCTTATCCCTGGCAGGGTAGCTCGGATTATTTCCTAACCAGTGGAGACAAGATTAGATTCTTCTTTGAGAAAGGTGTTTTGGATGAGAGAGGTAAGCCCTGGCCTGAGTTAGCCCCAGGGAAGGGACAGGAGAAGGCTGAGTGTGAGGGGCCAGGGGCCAGTCTCCAGCTCGAGGGACAGTTCCTGCTTTGCAAATGATGGTAAATTCTGGTTTTGTTTTTGTAGGTAACTTTCTAATTCCAAAGGAGAAATCCATCAGCAAGATTGGCCACGGTAGGTTTGAAGGGATGTGATTCGGACATGGGGATTTCCCCAGAAATCACTGTAAATAACCTCGACGTCTGAGCTGAGCAGAGAAGTGACTTCTTCCCTCCTCTGCTGCTTCTCTGAGCTTCCTGGGGATGACTGCATCAAATATCGCGAACCCGCTCTTGCCGTCGTGGCCACACAGCTCCTGCCCTTTCAACCCCAGGCTGGTTTACTCTGGGCTTCTGCGCTCAATTCTTCGTTTCTAGAGCTCAGTCTGCTCCCCGCCATTGCTCTGCCCCTGCCTCTGCAATTCTCTCTGCGCTTCCCCTTCCCTCTCTTCTGTCAGAGGACTAAAATGTCTTCTGTTATGATCCTGTTATAAAAAAACCAGACAACAGTCTAGGAGGTTTTTCAGCTATGCATAGCTCAGTCGCTGACACGTGAAAACTTGGACTTCAGCCCTTGTCGCTTTATGTAAGAGGGAGCTGTAACGAATTTACACCTAAGACTGCCCACATTCAAACTGTGTCCTCCGAGTCCCATGCAGTGGTGGGTTGCCGGCACTGTCCTCCCTCCTTTTGTGTCACCAGCACCTCTTCTTTACTCTTACTGTTTTCAGTTTGACCTGCTTCCTCTCTCCCAGCCTCCAAACTCACATTTTTGTCCCTTTCGTTTTCAAACAACACATAGAAAATGAGAGCAGGATTCACTGCATCTCCAAATACATGAACTTTGGTCAGATTAAACGTCACTAAACTTGGAAATTCAGTACCAAGTGTTCCTCAGAAAAACACTCTACCCCCCTGCCCCATTCCTCTTCTACTTCAGCATTTCCCCAGGGGAAGTGAAAACAGCTGTAGATACCTGCTGACTCAGCAACTTAGCAATTCAAAAGGCTTCTCTGGACTTGTTTTTTGTCATTACTCCTTTTGGTGGAGTTTTGTCTCTTCCCTTGCTCGGGAGCAGCCCCTGCTGGACCCGGCCGCGTGTCCGTGTGGCACGTCTGGTGATGATGAGACGGAGGCACAATTCCCACTCTTTGCTCTATGGTTTTGCCATAGCTGGGCTGTAGCAAGTGCCTGCGTGCAAAGAGCTCTGACCTGCAGGCTGTGGGCTCCAAAGATAAGCCTTGGCTCATTTTTGCAGTAATTACGTTTTTTTGGTAGGTCTTAAGAACTGTGGTTTTTAAAGGATGAATTCACTGTATGCCCCAGGGTCATGTTCAGCAGTGGTTGTGTTGGCATTTGCATAATACAATACTTAACCGTGTAATACTCAATTTTTGATCGCTCCGTAACACCTGATTTTTTTTTAACGTAGCTGCAGTTTGTGGCCGGTGAGTGATTGTATCTCATACACATCTACAAGCGTTGTATCACCTTAGGTGTGATAAGCCACATTTATCCACTCTTGAGAGGGCTGAAAGTTTCTGGCTGCAGTTCATCTTGCTTGGCTGTCGTCTCTGCAGCTCGCTGAGAGCTGCCAAGTTCCCTTCTGGTAGGGAAATCTTCAGTCCGAGCCTTTTTTCCCCCTTAGCTTTACATGCTTATGATCCTGTCTTCAAGCAAGTCACCCACTCCTCCAAGGTGCAGGTGAGCGGTTACTGTTTCCTAGACTGGTCTGGGATTAGGGTTATGGAATGGTTCATCTTAGTTTTCTAGACTCCCAAGGACAGTAATTTTGTCTGTAGAAGGAAATCTAAATGTCTTTGAAGAATAATGCTTTATAGCGTGTGGAAAACAGCAAACGTAAATTTTGGAAAGTTTTCTTGTAGGAATTGGGAAGGAAACTAGGTCTTGAGAGACCCGTCGTTGTGCAAAGCATGTATATCTTCAAGGTACGGTAATTCTAGTTATCTTGTCACTCAAGAAATGAGACCCTGCTAGGTGGGAAGCGCTGAAACTCCTCATGTATCACCTTTTTTTCCTTGCAGCAACCCGGCATTGGCGGTGAAGGTGAGATTCATGTCATCTCTGTATCTCACTGCAGAGCACACCCCTTTAGGAAGGGAATACTGCCTGGAAAAAGGCTCGCAATCGGACTTTAGCCTGCGAGTTTGTGATCCGAACCTTCACATTTTAAAAGAGCACCCACGTTTTCCAGAAATGTTTCCGCATCGTACACAACTAGAACAAAGAGCTACTTTTACGTTTGCTCAGTCCGAAAAGTGGTGTTTTCCTGTGAGATTTAACGTGGATGACAGACGGGTGGGCAGGGTAGGGCAGCTCAGGAAGTCGGGGAGAACAAACCTGGTCCTTCCCGTGGTACTGAGTTCCTCAGGCACTAAAAGACCCCACTGACTGCATCTCGTTGCAGTGACCCCGCACCAGGACGCCACCTTCCTGCACACGGAGCCCCTGGGCAGAATCCTGGGGTTCTGGATTGCCCTGGAGGATGCCACGCTGGAGAACGGCTGCTTGTGGTTCATCCCCGGCTCTCACACCAGTGAGTCACGGTGGTTTGGAGGGTGCTGTGAAACGCACGCCCTCAGCTTGATTGGGGGTGGAGGGTAACTCAAACTGCGTTGTGTTCCCTGCATCACGCAGTGCCTGCAGAAACACACCATTATTTGTGTTTGTTGAAAGAATGACTTTATTTAGGGCAAGGATCTCCCCCTGTGCTGTTGTCAAATCTAAAACCTCATTTTTCAGCAGGTTATTAATGGCATCACTTTGCTCTTGGCCACCAGTCCATCACATGGGTCTGAGATAACAATATTTTAAATAAAAAATAGATAGGGAACCTGACTATGTTTAGTTTTGAGTTGACATCTAGCCTAGAAACAAAGAATCCAGAGTACTGGGACAGGGAAAGACAGACCTCTGAATTTTTGTGTACTCCAGAACCTGTTAAGGGGCTGCCCATTAGAACTGCTCCTGAATCTTTTCACTTCACTATTATTTCAGAAGCTTCCCCTGCAAGACTCAGAGTCTCCCTTGCCAGGCCACTGAGATTTAAGGCTTTTATGTAAAGGAGGTGTTAAACCACTGGCTCCTTTCCTCCTGCAGTGAAACAGGTCATTGCTGTATGTTGGTGCTCCTTCCACAGTTTCGACTGTAGCCTTGAAAATGTTCATCAAGTCTGATCCAGACTGCAAAGAGTCATAATCCCCCTTTGCCCTCCCAGAGAAGACACCGAGAACATCCACTCACAAAACTGTGTCTTCCCCAGACTGCGTCCCCTTCATAACTGTCCCGCTTTTGGCCCTGGCCAAGAGAATTGGTAGTCCTGGCAGCCCGGCGTAAGGGCGATGCAAATCCTCTTCCACACACAAACTGTCAGATATCGGTCTGAGATCTGTAAGCAAGGAAACCCTCCAAATCTACTCAAGGATCACTTGGATGCCATCCAAACCATCGGAGAACTGTCCCGGGGGGGACAGAACTGTCCTGGCTGACCGCAGGCTCGCGGAGCAGCTGTTGTGACTGGTGGTAGTTGCTGTGTGTGTGTGTAACCACTGCCGGATTACCAGCAGAGCTTTCTGTTTTTCACTGCCTCTCGGGCAGGCTGATCAGCTGAAGCGTCGCTCACGTAAGCACTCAGTGAGTGTAATCGTAGTGCTCTTCAGGCATTTGTCGCTCATAAACTCTGGAGTCAGCTGCAGTCTGGTTGCAATTTATGCTCTTATAGGACCAAAGGTTGGCTTTGCATAAGTGTGTGACTATTTCTGTTCCTAAAGGGCTGTGCTGCAATGCACAGAAAGGGTCAGAAAAGCAAACAAAAGGCAGATGGTTACCAGTTTCTGCCGTAGCTGGAAAAATCCTAAATCTTTCCTTAATGAAAAAATATAACTAAGGAAAAAATTGAATAAACTATAATAATAAAGTTCCTATCGTTGTCCAGGGAAATCAATATTGCTCCTCTGCTGCCCACAGCGTGGCGAGTTGTTTAATTTTTGTGCGTGTTTCCTTTTCTGGGGATTTGCAGGTGGAATCACCCGGAGAATGGTCCGCGCAGCTGCAGGTGCCTCAACGTGTGTGGAGTTCGTAGGGTCAGAGCGAGCCTACGACGACAACCAGTTCATACCCCTGCCTGTCCGTAAAGGTAAAAACCACCCCAAACGGGTCAGCTTCACGATGCAGAAACGGGAGAGTGCTGAAATTGTATTTTGACCCTTTCAGCTCCCGTTGTGTTTCAAAGCTAGCGCTCGCCGTTTGAAAAGAGCAGAGCGATGTTTCTTTCAAACAGGCGGACTCGTTCTCATCCACGGTGAAGTTGTCCATAAGAGCGAGCTGAACAGCTCGGAGTCTTCTCGCCACGCGTTCACCTTTCATGTGATGGAAGCTAAAGACACCAGCTGGAGCAAAGAGAACTGGTAAGCCGCCACCCTAACTAGCAGCTGAGGAAGCTAGAGCCTTTCGATCCAGTAGCCAGGATAAACTTCCAGCGGTGGTCTTGCATGTGGTACCTCGTGGTAGTACCTCAGCATTGATTTCATCTGCCTGGATGTGGAGTAGCCTCTGAAGTTTTGTTTTTACCTCTTCCTTACTTCCCAGGCTCCAGCCAACCCCTGAACTGCCTTTTCCACCACTCTACACTTGAAGTTAGTGATTGGCTTCTGGAGTCAATAGCTGATCCATACTCCTTTCTGATTGTTCATTCACATTCCCTTTAAATACAACTTCCACTACATCAGCTCTCGAGATTAACTTTACCCTCTCCTCAGAACGAGGACCCTCAACACACCACGTACACCTGGGTTAGGAGCTTCTACTGCAGTGTGAGCCCTACTGGTATGAGAGTAGTCGCCCAGTCCTTTTGAAGAGGAAAATTCTTCCGTCTTGAGATTAGACCACTAAAGACCATTGCACCTTGGCTGGGACCAGTGACAAAGTATTTCTTTTGCAGATGCTCAGTATTTTCTTCTGTTTAAGTCAAGAGCTTGTAGGGCGTTCCTTGGCTGTGCTGATCCCAGCAATGCAGGTGAACGCGCCATGTGAAGGTGGCTGACTTTTACCCTTAGGTCTCTGTCCTCTTGTTTGAATAATAGTGGTTAAAAATAATCCTATAGGGGCAAAAAAAAAAGCAGGAAATCTACTTTTATAATCAGTCTTCTAAGGATTTCTAGCAAACTGTAGCCGAGTGTTTGATCTCTGGGTGTGTTGATTAAAATATTATGTCTTAAAGATGTGTGTTGAAATTATGAAAACAAAAAACTCCAATCAAACTCCTAACATTTAAATAAACAAACAAATTCTCCTTTTCATCTTTCATCTTTTCCTTGAGGAAGACACAGTGTGATCTTCTCCCTACAGCTGGGCCAGCCCTGAGAGGTGAGCCCGGTATCATCAGTGCCCTAATCGCGATGTAGTAACCTGAAGAGTGCTCAGAGTCCTGGCAGAGCGAGCCCCAGTCCTCCCGGACTCACCCCTTTCAAATGAATATTGCCTGTCTCTGGCATTTTGGGGTGAAATACCCACATGTGGTTTCTTTGCGGGAAGATGTTTCCTTTCAGCCCTTTGGGCTTCGCTGGGCGATGCCGAATGGGTTCAGTAGAGCGGAGCACTCCCCGCTGAGAAACGATCGGGGGTGTAGCAGGAATTAGGAGCTGGGTAATGGCCACGGCAGTGATGTTGAGTTCCAAGTTTCTGCATCTCCAACCTGTTGCACCATTTGTTTGAAAGCTGCGAGCGTGGTGGAGGGAAAAACTTCACCTGTGGTGCTTTTTTATGATGTTAGTGGTGAAGCCTGTGGCTTGAGACAGAAGCAGCTAAAGCTCTCTGCGTACCTTTCCATTAGAAGAGCTAATAATTTAGAGTAACACCTCTCTGCTGAGGAGGGATGGTTTGTGCTCTGGCTACAAACCCGTCTAGTTCAAGTGTCTACATAAAAGTGAGAAGCTGGATTGGATTTGCAGGATCTCCAGTTAAATGTGACAGAAACTCGGTCCAGCACAATGACCGAGTTTGGTTTCCTACAAAGAGTGTCTGGTAACTTACTCTGTTAGGAGCCAAAACTGACTCTGGAGAATTTTGACATCCTCAGGAAAAGCCAGAGCAAATCTCAGGCGTCCTGCCCAGGCGGGGGGTTAAATTTGGCAGCACGGCATCTCAGCTACTTGAGCCGTGGCTTGTTGCAGGGACAAACACAGTGTGAGGTTCTGGGGCCAGTTTTGCTGGCTTGGTCTGCTGGCCCAGAACACTCCTCTCACCCGGGGTACTCTCGCTGCTGGGCTAGGACTGCAGGCCAGCGTGTGTAAGGTATCAGGACTTGCACAAAACTGCCCCAGAAGTGAGTAAAGGGGTGCCAGAGGTTAATTCCATCCTGCAAACAAGAACCCTGGAAGGCAAATCTGCTGCTTGGACACTTCTCGGGGGAACAGAAGCAGCAGGGAGGACACCAGGACGTGTGCTAATGGGTTTTGTTTTAACGGACGCTTGGTAAACTGGCGAGACGAGGTTGTCGATACAAAATACATTTGAAACGAGGTGGGTTTTTTGCTGACAAAATGGTAGTTATAGTTTTAATGAAACAGAATTAAATGGCTTTACTCAATTTGATAGAAGCATTTTTATAAATTGATTGAACATTTAGTTGAAAAAAGTGAAAAGTAGAAAACTGCAATAGGATTAGAAAAGTTTATTGACTTGAACAGATTTTCTGCTTTCAGGATTAACGTGTAATTAGTTTTATCTGTGACTTTGCTTAGTTTTACCCCCTATACTGAATATAAGTCCAAATTAATTTAGACATTAAAACCTTGAAAAAGAGAAACGATTCTCCTTGTTGCATAAACCTGCAGGGCTAAAACTAGACCCCTCCTGTTAGTACAGTTTGGAATAAACAGCCTCTTACATTCTCAGAGCTCGACCCCTGCCCTAGATAAACTGTTACAGCTACTGAGTCTGAAGTTGTGTTCGTGCATCGCTGTGCGTTGGTTCGGCTCTCGATGGCGACTGGATACGCTGGGACGGTTGTACTCGCTCTGTGTGGCCACCCTCACTACAAAACATGCTTTAAATGGCGCTTACAGAGAAGCGAAGAGTTCACATAGTGATAGGACAGGGCAGGGCCTGGGACAGCAAACCCAGTTTTGGCTCTGATACCACAGATGTGAGAGGTCTGGGGTGTTGTGGTTTCCCACTAATTGACTTACCTCCTCTTCCTCTGCTCCCTTTGCCTCTGGGCACCCACAAGTTGAGGTTTTTTACATACAAATGCTATTTCTATCAGTCAGGTCTGTGTTCCTGTGAGAACATAAAGCAACTCATGCTTGTTTAAATTGAGGAAAACCCAAGACCAAACCAAAACCTTTATTTTAAACAGGTATTTTTCATTTATGTTTTCACCAATTTTATCTGCTATACCAAAAGCAGTGTGTAGATCAGCTTTGAGCTCTCGTGACGGTGCACGTTCTGTTACCACTTTTCTCTAGACAGGGCAAAACCTCTGTTCCTGCAAGTGCTCCTATGCCATGAACAAGATCTGGAGGTAGAGAGGCAACAGCAGATTGTCGATTTGGGTAGTAGAAGCTTCCAAAAGAGAAACTAAGCTCACAGATGCCAGAATCCAGGCATAGCTAGAGTTCAGGTACACGCCGCTGTCAAAGATCAGAATAAGAGCCACAGCAATGATCTGAGCAAAAATAGCTGTCATTGTCCCTTCAACCGTCTTCTTTGTTCCCGGCCATTTGATTTCGCCCATCGTACTGCCAAAAACGGAGGCAATAGTGTCTCCCACCCCTACTGCCAGTACTCCCGAGTAGGGGACTAGTACTCCTGCCCCAGACAAGGTACCTTTGGGAGCACAAGACCTGGGGAACAACCACACTGGGAGGGACATGCCAAGGAGAAGATAAATGTGAGTCAAGATTAGAGGTCCACTGTCTCTTTCATCTAAGAAGAGAGACAGCAAATGCCTAAGGGTTTGGCCAAACGGTTTGATCCTGAAGTATCGAATGTACTCTAAGAAGATAAACACTGCCAGACACAGTACTGCCGCAACGTAGAGAAGCTGGCGGTCATAAATAAGTCCAGGAACATAAGTGGCTACAACAATGAAATGGAAATATTTCCTGGTTATAGTCGAGGCCTGGTGTTTTTTAGATTCAGATGATCTCTTAGCATTCTGGTAGAAAACTATGCCACATGCTGAAGCAGCCAAAAAGGTCCAATATACGAGAAGGTAAACTCTTGTCTGTGTCTGAAACAGAAACTGGAGTAGCCAGAACAAAGGGTTCCTCTGGATCAGTCGGTACAGCCAAGGCATGATGACCCCTAAGCCTAGCACTGCTGTCATCATGTGGAAGAACATGGAGGAGATCCACGTACCCGAATCCATGAACATGAAGAGCACAGTGAAAAAAAGCCCAAGCAGAATAACTCCAACAACTGCTACCAGAAGGAAAAAGTCTATGGGATCACCTCTGCCCTCGATTACAGTCAGTGAACGCTTAATGAGCTGATTGAGAACAAAACTTATACCTCCGAGAACCAGCAAGGCTTCTCCAGGAGTAAAACATCGAGGCAGCAAGTACAGCAAGATCATACTGAGGTAGACAAAAATTAGCAGCACTTCTAGGACCTCTATCACTTCTGAAACAGTCAAAGAGTGCTTCATGGTATAGATAATTATACTGCCAGCGACACCAGTAAGTATGCAAGTGTTGGTTGGCACTGGTTTGGTGATGCCAACCGCTATTACAGACAAGAAGAGGGCCACCAGCATGCCAGTGGAAGCTACAACTATGCCGAAGCGTTCAAAGTACACAATGCCAGCAGTCTTACACCTTTCCTTCATCACTATCCCCAGCAAGGGGATGACCATGCTGGCGGGCAGGAGGCCACTGTTTGCTGCTGTACGAAACTGGAACACAGCCCCACCCAGCTGGAGCAGACGGTCCCATTTGAACTGGACGTAAAAAGCCTGGACGGCGAGAGCGACAGCACACCAGGAATAGCGGTCCCACACCACTGCATGCACACAGAGGACGATGACGAACACGACCAGCGATTCCGCCAGCACTGGCTTATTTAGCATGATTCCAGTCTGATGGGGCTCAAGCTTTCCAAATCTTTCTCAGGAGTCCTGGTGTGCTCAGTAGTTGTCCATGAGGAAGAATTCCTTCCATGCTACTGCAATTCCTATTTAAGAAAAAAAAAGCAAACAATTAAGGTAACTACAAAAGCTAAAGCTTTCACACAGCTGTTTCATTCTTAAGCTCCGTTTAAACTGGGGAATTAAAAAACCTTAAAACCAGTGAGGTAATGGATCAGCCAAGCTGTTATCCCCCTGCAGTGACAGAAATGAACACCGAATACTGGGACATTCAGACACAGTTTTAAATCTTACTGTTGCTGCGTCTTTGAATTGAAATGTGAGGCAAACAAGAGGAAATGTTCCCAGCTACCTAATGTTGCATGTTACAAAGATTTTAATGTTAATCACTTAGTCAGTCAATCACTTAAGTGATTTGTTTAACCTCTAATTCTTCAAGAGTTAAGTAAACCTTGTAAGACACTCCTGATCACGGTCGGAACTGTCAGTATTTTCTATAACCCCTCACTCCCTGTCTTACTGCATTTAGAGCACTTCGCCTTCTCCAAATCAGGGCTCACAGCCAGCCGCAGCTGCTTTGTATCTGAACTTTCCTTTAAACTTCTGAACTAGAAGATAAATAGCTAAAATAATCAGCAATGCACACGATGACTCTCTGAGGTTAAAGTCTGTTGTATTTTCTTCAGAGGACCGTAAGCATCCATGACACTGTGCCATTTATTGCTTCCTGGCAACCTTGATTTCTCCTGATGGGAATTAGCCACGCATAAGCCAATGCCACAATATCAGCATCTCTTCTGGGTTCTTTAAGGAAATCAGCTTCGGTATTTCTGTTGGCACAGACTGGCTGAGCCGGTTGCATGTGTCCCTGATGGATAAATCTTCAGCTGAAGCTCTGGATTGCTTCACCCCTTCTCGCCCACTCTGAAGCTGATTAGCAGTGAGCTCTTGTTAACTTCTGCTCCCCCGCTCTCATTACTAACACCTACACTAGCTCCCTCATGGATGGCTAGAAGTTTATTTAAAGTTCTGGTCTGGTTTTCATCCAGTGTTGAATGGTGTCACCAGATTATGATCTTACTAGAATTTTACTGAGTAACTATTAAGTTGGTCCTATCAAACTCCCTTCCACTGTGGGTCTGGAGCATTTAGTTATTTGTGACTTTGTTCTGAAAACTCTTCATTATTAATGGATTGCTTTTGGCATCCTTATTCATATAGCCTGAAATATTTATTGCCAAACAACTTCATTACGTTCACTGTTGCTGTATGGCTAGATCAGGCCAAGTGTAATCTTTTTGCCATCACAATTCATTTTTAAACTGGAGAAAAATTAATCTTACAGTCAATAAAATAGAGCTGGCATGGACAATATCTCCCTACGGCCAATAATGGTTTTGGGGTTCTACTCCTTGCTATTTCTTAGCAGGAGGGAGGGGGAAGCGTAGGGGTTATCTGAGAAGCGGCGGGGTAAATAGCTGGCCTGAACAAGACCTGCCACCCAGTCTGGCAGCTTAAGGTTGTGACCCAGCTCTTGCATCAATAATGACTGCTGACAGCTTCCCCCGCGGGCCGCCTGCCAGCCAGGCGAT
>NW_010391216.1:0-445 GCF_000710305.1 Buceros rhinoceros silvestris | reverse complement strand
AGGTGTGCTGACCGGCTCCCCCCGCGCGCCGCCTGCCAGCCAGGCGATAAGGGAGGCTGTCACCGCAGGAACCGCGGGTCTCCTGCTGTAACGCAGCAGCTTCGAAAGCCGCTGAGCTGTGAACTTGCCACACGATGTATTTCACTGCTGAATTAGCTCATTTTCTTGTGCAATTCCCTCCTCTCCACCTTCTCTTGGCTAACGTGAAGCTCCTCAGTATCCCTGCTCTCACGCATCGCACGGGACCCAATTTCGAGCCGGATTAAGCGTTTTCCGCCCGTTTCGTGATCTGCACCCGGCTGCTCCGGGTGGGGAAGCTTTCCACGGACATGCTCCCGAACTCCCGGTAACCCTCGCCTCGCTGCAGCACCTGCCTCCTCCCTCTCTTCGCTGTGCCCTCCGCAGCGCTGAGGCCTCCCCTCGCTCCGACCTTCCGCGCCGCCCT
>NW_010391215.1:17070-34062 GCF_000710305.1 Buceros rhinoceros silvestris | reverse complement strand
AAGATCTCTGCCAACCAGATGATCCTGTGATCTAACTTTAGGCTTTACAAATACTAGTTTCTATCAGTGTTTAGCACTAGTGGATTTCTCAGAAGGTTGTAATGTCACATTTAATTGTATTTGAAAGACTCATCGCTATGTATTTTCTTATTGTAGAGTCACGTAAGTGAGAATGAAGATGAACTCAAACTTGTGGAGAGCATGTTTCCTGCCTACCAGAATTACACCGAATTGTATGATAAAAACAAGCTGCTGACCAGCAAGGTAGCTGCCTAAAAACTTCGACAGCATAGCTTAGGTTTATCCCTGTAGACGACATGATGGTTAACTAGTTACCTGTGAAGTTTGTATTGTTTTGGCAAGGTCAGCAGTGTTTTGGGGAAAGTAAATCGGTTTTATGTTCTCTGTTGCACAGGTGTTGGTCAAGGTAGTGGAACTTTAGACAAGCCCTCACTTTTCCTTGGGGGCGCACCTTGTTAGCTAATGGAGAGCCTGTGCAGCCGAAAACAAACAGCCTAACTACAGTCAGAGGGCTTAAAAGTCAGACAAATCGATCTGAAATTTTAGGAGGCAGTTTTCAGAGACACAAAGTGAGCTGGGAACTCTTTGGGAAATAGCTTTTGCACTCCCAGTTCTGGCTTTGAAAAGGTACCCTGACAAGTTATTATTGACAGTCCTTTTTGCCTCACAAATGAACGTGGACTGCTCAAGTATGTACACAGTATTAACTTTTGTACTCTTGCACAGTACTGTGCATGCTGATTTGTTGTGTCACCACGTGAAGAGGACGTTAGAACTGCAGAAGCTAGATCTTAATTCTGTCAGACCTGCATATGCGCAGCGCTGCAACGGTCATTGAAAATCAGGGTTCCTGGTGCTTTCTGCCACCAGGCTCCCGGTGGTTCGGGAGGCATTCCATTCAACGCAAGAAAAACAAAACCTCGGCACTCCCCCTCCCCAACCACAAAACCTGAGACATAAGGTTAATTTTTTAAAATGTTCTGAAGGTATGTTTTTCAGAGCTGTGGCTGAAGTATTCCCTTCTTATTTTTAAAAATAAGTACAGACCAGCAGAGATACGGGTCAGCAGCTACCATATGTATGTCGTTAAATTAGATGTAGCTGTTCTCATTGCACTTACCATGATGTTTGAGCTCGATGGGTAGAGGCAGCAAGGGTACACTGTTATTAGAGTATTTTCAGTGGCAACAGTTCCGGTGCTGTCCTCATTTTTATCAGCAGATTGCAAAGCCTGATGGAGCTCTTGCCCTTCTCTGTGAGGGGGCATTTGGCATATGAGGTAATTCCCATTCGATTTGTCTGGAAATAACTGGTCTGTATCCAGTTAAATTATACTCTCCTATGCTTCTGTGTTTTGCATATAGTGTTTGTGAACTTATTTTTAAAGTCAGCTGTGTTGGCCAAAAAATAGAAGTCGTTAATCAGATGCATAACAAATTAGATTATTTTAATTAAAGAATATACCAGATATATTTACCTACCTGCTGCAAACCTTTAGAAAGACAGTGGGAAACATACATACATCTTCCACTGTATTTCATGTCTTAATCTCTGTGTTTGTTACTTACGAAATATAAATCATAAGGTTACTGCCATGCCAAGGCAACTGGGGAATTCTTGCTTTTGTTCCATGAAGCTCTTGGGTCACAGCAGTTACTGAAAGAGTCAGCACCCTGTCTTCTTACATCAATAATGAAAAGAAGCTGAGGAAGTGGTATGTCAGGCATACTGAGGTTAATGATGGTTCCTCCCCTGTAGATTTCAAGAGCTTCGTTCAAGAAGTGCATTAATTTCCCTTGATGGTAACAGTGTCCTTCTGGCTATTAAAAGCAGTGCAGCACAAGTCACAGGCACTGCAGTAAATGCAGCACTGAGTAAATTGTTGATTCTGTTTTTCTTTAGACAGTGATGGCTCATGCCTGCTATCTCTCTGAAGAAGAGCTGAAACTTTTTAGTCTTCGTGGAGCTGCAATTTCGCATTGCCCCAATTCTAATTTTTCGTAAGTTTAAAAAAAGAAAAGATAAAAAAGCATTATGCATACTTAAATAAAGCTGATGTTCACATAGTACCCTGAGTCCAGCCTACCGTTACACGGCTATCTATGACACCCTGTTGCACCAGAAGTGACGTACTGGATTGAGCATGACCATTCACCCTCCGCTTCTGTGTGCCATGATCTAGACTGACTTGTGATATTCCGTATAGTCACATGTATACATACATATATATATAAATAGTTCTCTTTAAAAATTTTATTTCTTCTGACTGTCCTATCAGTGGCCTGTTCAGACCATCTCTCTTGCCCTCACAGTATGCATGTGCTTTGGGGAGATGGGGATGGGCTATGCAGTCATCCTCCTATGAAGCAGAAATGAGATGCAGTGTGGTATCCAGCCAGGATATCATACTGAAGATTAACGCTCATTCTGCCTTTTACATAATTGATATTTTGTTTGCGATGACTCACCAGAGCTCATGAAATGACCTCCTATCTCTTGGAACACACTTTACATCACATTTGGATTTTTTCATAGGTGTACTGAGATTGGGATGTAGCTGGGATTTTTTTAATTGAGAAAAACTGCTCTTATTGTCAGTGATTAATCCCTGCTTTTCAGAGGTACGAGTGCAAGTGCTCCATCCCAGTTTAATAAACCCAGTCTGTTGCACACATTCTGAGAGCCTGTGCCATGACAGGGCTCTGCAGGGCTGCACCTCCTGAACTGTCCCTGCGTGTATCACACCGAAGACGTTTCTTCCAATCCAGGTTGCGCAGTGGTTGCTTGAATGTGCAAGAAGTCCTGAAACACAACGTGAAGCTTGGCCTCGGCACAGGTTGGTAGATTGCCATAAAACCAGTTTGTTTCGGAAACCGTTGGGAGATACGGAAACACGCCTTCTTGTCTGTATTTAAAAGTCAGCATGTCTCCAACTTAGGCTATCCTACATTAGCTCTTTTTCCCCCACTACTTCTAGAGGAGTGGAGTCTAGAGTACTGAAATCTAGAGCTGGTCCAAAAGTGTTTAAAAAGAAAAACGAAAATGAATTAAAGTTTTGCCCCAGTAGTGAGATAAACAGGCCTTGAACAACAGCTTTTCATGTTTCTGTTATCCTGTGCTGCGTTCTCTTTACCTGACTTTTTCTGTGAGAGCACCTTTATTAGGAATTCTGCATTCAGAGACAGCATTTAGCAGTAAAACCTCTTGTGTTTGGCACATCTGCCACTTGGTAACATTTAGTTAAAGCTCATGTAAAGGTAACTTGGAGAATTATTCCCGAAGATTGTTTCTTGTCTGATCCCTTCTAGATGTTGCTGGTGGATATTCACCCTCTATGCTTGATGCCATCAGGAAAACAGTAATAGCATCTAACAGCCTTCAGATCAATAAAGTGAACGAAAGAGGTTTAACTCTTGAGGAAGCTTTTCAGCTAGCCACTCTAGGAGGGAGCCAAGGTAAGAAGATACTTCTTTAGGATGTACACCGAGAACCACAGCTCTTTGTGACATTACGCCTCTCTGTCTTTAAAAGGTGTCTGAATTCACAGATTTTCTGGTGCCAGACTGAAGTCTGATGTGGTATCTGCTCGTCAGAGATATCCTCCAGTCTCTCATGCCCATACTGGGCTCACTACACCAGAGTATTCATATGGATGTTGAGAGTTTAATAGTAGAACCGTAATGATTTCTCAGTATAGTACATCCTATTTGCAAAGACTCTTAATCATTAGTGCTTCTATGTTTATCCCACCAACTGGGAAGACTTTGTTTTCTCAACAACCATCGCTTGGAGGGGAGGCTGTGCAGTTACTGTAAAATCACACATCTTGTTTGTCATCGGTTTCTAGTTTTGTTTCTGCTTTTTGAGCTCTCAGTGGGGCAGTTAGTCACTGTCTTTCAACAGAACAAAATGTCATGCAAATCACTCTTCAGTCAGAGGAGGGCACGAAGTTTAAAGAGGATAGGGACCGTGGCTGTTTAAGACACAGCCACATCTACAGGCTGTAGTCCTGTAGCATATTGGTTATTCTGATTCACTGGCATGTTTTGTCATGGTCAGTGTGAACATACCGATTTATATCGAAGCTTTAGTGGAACTTGAGTGATCTAGCAGAGGACACATCCACACAGAGGTAAAAAACTATCACTCTTTCAGTTAGCAGAAATGATCTCACTGCGTGCTGAAGAACTGGCCCCAGATTCTCTCAGTGTAACACCTTCTGTCGTTGTCAGAAAACACAGTGAGAGTTGTTAATGGAAGTTTGAAAGATGTGATGAAAATGTGATCAAACAGGTCTCCTCAGGACCATGTTTGACTTTCTGGAGGGTGTAATGGGGAAATAGGGAAGGCAGAAAATGGGCCGATGATATACAGAAAGGAAAACCTAAAAATCCTTGACTCATAATGTGTTTCCCTATCTAGCTAATCTTGGGCTTGTTTTATCTGGGTTCTGACATTTACTTAGTAATGTGTTTGTTTTATTTATGGCTTTTGAGCTGGTTTGTCCTCACTGCATCACTTTAAAGAGTGGAATATAAATTACCTGTACAGTCTTCCAGTAACCTGGGCAGGTACCACTTACAGAAATTTGAGTGAGTGATTACTCTTTGAGATTTCTTTTTCCCTTGCAGAAATTTAAACTAGCGATTTTCTTTGCTGAGTCTCCTGAACATTGTCACCCTCTTGTGTTTAATCTAAAAATTGCATTCTGCTCACAAATCTGAAGGACTATGAGATCATCTTAGTTGAAACTAAAAGTAGGTAGTCAAGGAGGAGTTTAAACACCTTTAAGGTGTTGTGAAATACCTACCACGCACAAACTCCACTGGAGGCTGAAATTCCCTTGTTGGACAGGAGGATCCGAAAGCAAGTGAACAAAGTATTTGCAGGTATTATCCCCTTTAAGAATTTTATTTTACTCCAGAGTATTGGAAAAGCTGATTTAATTCTTTGTACAACTTAAAACTATCCTAAAGTGTTTCCATGGAAGCACAAAGGTGTCTCGTTAGGAATTCTGAGGACTCGCAAGCACCCAGCCATGGAAAACAAAACTGTAGATTTTCAGTGCTTGCAGATGAGAGGTTGTAATGAAGTTTTGAAATAGCAAAGGTAAATAATAGACCACAAGACAAGCCTTAAAGGTGGGTATGAGATCTCTAGATATAGCGATGGGTTTTTTTCCCCCCATACGATATTGTTCTTCCTTCCTGATAAGTGTCCTTAGTTATCCTCTCTCCACTCTTTCTTTTATCATATTATTACATGTTGCTATTGTCATAGGTCTATACAACCTGCCAAAGTTTCTTAGCCTCTTTAAGCAATTAAACCTAATACTGCCTTAGCAAGGTGAGTATTATTATATAATTTACTGTTTCTCTGACATCATTTCATTGCTCCTTTTGGGCCTTTAACATTTTAGCGATGTAAACGGTTGTTATTCCACTTAAGGAAGTTAGTGGCCTGTAGTCAGATCTGCAATGACACAAAATCAACGGAGAACATTCGGCAAACAAAAATCAGAGGAGAGGTTCGAATTGTATTTCAGATTTCTTTTACCTTGACAGATACCCTGCAGAAATTCACCAAAACACACATGTTTTTTACTGAGAAGTTGCTTAGGAAATGAGCTGCTCATGTACTCACTACTGACTTTGCTGTCATGTTTTCCCTTGCAATCAGTCATCTAAATTCTTGTTGTTTTTCTTATTAAATTCTCAAGTAAGCTGCCAGGTGCTTCCACGTGGTGGAAGGAGGCTTGTGTTGAAGATCTGAGGGTTGCATTTGTGAGCGTATTTTATTCCCCAGCTCTAGGACTAGACGACGTGATTGGAAACTTTGAGGTCGGCAAAGAATTTGATGCACTGCTAATCAACACGAAGGCTTCAGACAGCCCTTTTGACCTGTTCTCTGCTGATAATTTCGAGGTAATCAGAACACGATTAGTGATCCAAATGTTTGGAAATGTTGGGGGGATGTTCCATAAGGCATCCAGAAGTGGTATGAGGGTTGTCCCGGTAACTGGAATTGGGTGTGCTGCGCTGCTCTCTGTGTTTCAGCCCGAATGGTTCAGTGGTTGTATTGTTTTCAGAATCTTTCTGTCCTCAGTGCCTTTCTGTTCTTTCTGTCCCTGTGAGCAAAAATAGATGTAACACCTCTTTAATGCATGTTTTATTAGCCCAAGCAGACAATCAGAGTTACCTATTTGCACCGACAAGTGGCAGCCAAGAAAAAGCAGTTTGGTTTTGGTGAACACTCTGAGTTCAGACTCAAAAAGGCAACCTGTTCCCAGCGAAAGGTTGGGCTGCCCTGACTGCAATGCTATTGTAAATGTAAGAACTCAGGGTGCCTAATTTGAGCTGAAAGCATGTTTTTTATGCAAACATAGAAGCACTATGGGCGTTATGCAATGGGAACACCTGCTCACATGGAAATCTTTTGTGATCAAAAAAGGTAACAAACAACAGCTACTTGAATTCACCGATGCGGCCAGGCTGTCTGCCGCTGCCTCTGACCTGAATGTGTTACCATTGACTGAGACGTGGTTGTAACTGGTGTGTAGTCGTTGCTTTAAACTTGTGCTGGGTTTTCTTCCTGGGACATACAGCATCCTTATGGGAAGTTATTTCTGCAAAAATTAAGTTCTGGTTGTACTGTGACTAGGAATATTCGGGAAACCTGTTTTTATCAATTCTTTCAAGTTTCGGATAACTGTGATCTGGGATAGCAGATACTGCTTTCTGAATCTGGTTTTCTCCCACATTTTTTTTTTATAGGATGCTCTCCAGAAGTTCCTGTATCTAGGTATGTTCTGATTCTCAGCCCACATAAAACGATCTTGTTGTGTCATACGTAAAAAATTGCCTAAGTTAATGTGGAGGTTAATAATAAAATACATTTTTACAAAATTAAATAAAATTCACAATAATTTAATGTATTTACGTTTTATATAAACATTAATATGACACTTTCAGTATTAGTATTTATTCACATTAATTAAATACATCTTTATCAAAATACATCTTCATCAACATTTATTGATATTTATTTATAAACACTGGGTAAGAATTAAGTAGTTTAACTTTTGTTCTTTGTGAGAGTTAAATAGTCAGCTTAACATGATCAGGTGCACCAAGTTTGTAAAAACTTTATTACCGCAGCCCTTTCTATTGGCAGTATCAGCTGAATTATATCTCACAGTAGAGTAACGCTAAGGTGCTAACCACCAGCTTGGAACCGGTTCAGCTCAGAAGGACTTTTGCAGACCACTTGCCCTTAAGGTTTTTTACTCCCAAACAGTAAAGCTGTCCCAAGCAAACGAAACGCAACCCAGACAGTCCCCTGAGAGATAAGATACCCCTCAGAAGGCGCTGTCTGGGCCAGCAAGCCGTGCTGCCCAGTACGCAGTTGGGTGGAGGTGACTGGTGCTGGCTCTGGCCGTGTTTGCGTTGTTCGCTGGTGAGGCTTGTGCCTCTTTCTCTGAGAAGCTGCTGTAAGGCAAACCAGCCTCACGGCTGCCTGGGCCCCAGTTAGCTCAGATCCTGTGCAGCGATGTGTTTTCTATACAAATACGCGCTCACGGGGTTTTGATCTATTAGATATATGGAAAACTCATGACACCGTTGCAGTAGCTGAATGCTGTGTTTATTTCTTCAAAAAAGCCCCCATGGGTAGTTTAAACATCCACTGATCGTTGTGGTAGCTCTGACCGTTTCTTTCCAAATAAACTTTCTCAGTCCTGGGAAATGGTCAGTCCTGCAAATGGTGTCTTCCAAAACTGATGTCGTGGATTGCATAATTTTCATTAATTAACTCAGTGCGTAGAATTATGTGCAAATCTCTATTCTGACCATGTATTTCAGGTGATGATCGGAACATTTCTGAAGTGTACGTGGCTGGGAAGCAAGTGGTTCCTTTTTCAAGTTCAGTATAAATCCTTTCCTCTATTCCAAACTACTCTGCTGATCATTCTGCATCTTGTTTGGAAAAGATGGATTGAACACAGTACCTCATCATCAGGAATGACATCTCATTTTTGATTTTGTTTTTTTTTTTTAATACTTGTAAACATTGGGAATTTTGTTAAACCCTTCAAGAATTACTTTACCAAAACCATCACAGTTTTAGAGGAAACGTGTATTTATATTTCTCTGGAAAAACAGCATGTGTGCATTGATAAGGGATTTGGTAAATACCTTAATTAGAGAGGACACCTGCTGTTCCTTTTAGTAAGAGTGCAGGAAGCGTTGTACGAAGAACAACGAGACTCCCATTGTCTATAACGCATCTGAATTAAAAAAAAAGTTAGTGTCAGTAAACTGATTTTGCAGATAATTAAATACACGGAAAAATGAAATTTCCATAATTTTATCACTAAGTATGGAAAAATCACTGACGTTTTGAGGCATTTAGAACATCTTTCAGTTTTTCTTTAGAATTTTATTTTTTTAAGTAATTATTTCATTTAAAACATTATTTTTTTAAGATAAATGAGATAACAAGCTTGTATTTATAAATAAATAAGGGTCCTTATTATCAAAGAGTTCAGATTTGTCATTCATAGCCAGACAGAAGAGAACCTGTGGAAGAACCAAATAAAGAATTGGGGATCAGTCACAGGGAGGTGGTCTGGGAGAGCAGAAGGGCTGCCTTGTTCTGTGATGCTGTCAACCAAAAATGCATTTCCACAGGTTTTGTTCCTAAGTCTGGAAGTGGTCAGCCAGATCTTCTACTCACTGAACACCTTCAGCTGAGCAACAGCTGAAGCTGGTGTTAAACTAGAAGCAGGCATTAAGGGATCTCAGCAGCCTACTCAACGACCAACAAATGTAGAGCTTTTTCTGGAGAAGAGGGGGAGTTTTGTCTAGGTCAGCCTCCTGGAGAACCCTCCCAGTGTTGTTTTGCTCCTGAGTGCTCAGTCACTCCGATGTCCCAGATGATGTCCCTTTTCCTTTCTGCAAGGGAAGTGAGTAGGCTAAAAAGAAATCAAAGAAATGGTCTATCTCTGGCCATCGCCAGCTTTGACTTGGGGTGGAAATTGTCACTGGAAAAAGCAGCTCAGCTTTAGTGTGCTCTCTTGTGACTTTCACACCAAAGTCTCTCTTCATGCCTACTTCTGAGAGTGTGCTTGGCCACACGTCACTGATAACTTTCTGATTTCAAAAGCATTCTCACAGCTTGTGTATCATTATGGGTATGTGTAACGTAACTAGTAACTAGTGTGCTTGGTTGGTTGGTTTGCTTTTGCTGAAGAACCTGGGCAGCCAGGGTTGTGGGCTTGCAGATGCCACTCGTGCAGCTTGCTCGCTGATGTAGCAACGTGTCTTCACAAGGCAGTGCGCTGTGCTGTTGCTTGCAGAGGTACCGCCGTCGTATCGTCATGTTCAGTGATTCCTGAGGCTTTAGAGTCAAGATTTAGAGATTAAGATTTCCACATTCCATTAAGGTGTTTTCTTAACCATTTTGTTTTGCATGTGTTCCAGTCACCTATACAGTAGCACGCTTGCTTGGCAAATACACTCTTTAGCCTTTAACTTTGTTTCCGGATTCAGGGAGCATTTTTCCTCATGAATTTTGACATGAATTTAATTGACCAAACTTCTCATTCTAAAACCAAAGATCTGTGAGACACGTTTTAATCTTCCCAGTTACTGTTTGAAAGTATTTTTAGGGACTTGCATGGTTTCAGCTTTGGTTTTCCTGCAAGAATTTTTTCTGGGGTGGAGAAAGATGACTCAGCCTTGGGTGTGACGTATGTTTGTACCCTACTTCTTCTCCTCCAGAGCTATGAATTTAATCTATACTTCTGTTTTAGTGCTAGTCTCAACTGTCTCTGACTTCATTGTTTCCCCACTGTTTTGTAGTGTTGTTAAGAATGGGATTCAGCATTTCTTCTTAAGAGATTTTCAGGGGAGGAAGGGTTGCTTTTTTGCAAACTGGGAATACAGGAAAACTTCAACAAGCTCCACACTGTACTTCTGGCACAGTTACAAAGCGATAGGATAGCTGCTGCCAGAGAGCTTTGTATTGGAATATTGGCTGAGTCACAAGCAGTTTGATCCTAGTTCAGTTCAGGCACAAGGTAGGAACTCAACCTTTTGGTTATAGCTTTTCTAGTGTCTAGTACCCAGACACTACCCAGACGTAGAAATGGAGAAACCACATTTTAGAGTCTCAGCTGGAGAAGTCACTCTGCCTGCAGGCAGTCCTGTGGGCTGCCTGCACCAGCCTGCGATGCTCAGGACCGGAAGGGGCAAGGACAAGGTAGAGAGCATTACACTAAATGCTGATGTGCTTAACAGTAAGGGGAAGAAGCCTGAATTTGATGTGAGGCAAAGTGGAGGAATTAATATAACAAATAAACTGGGAGGTACTTTCAACAGCAGCATGTTAAATAGAATTGAATGGAGAAAGACTAATGCCAGAAAAGAAGTTGAAGTGGGATCCTGAGGCCCTCTGGCTAAGTACGGGTGAGATGGATGCTTGGTGCCGTAGGGGAGGATCCGTAGATGAAAACAGTTACTGCTGAGGCTCGTACAGCTGCACTATGTGCTGCTTAAAGCTACGCACAGCCTGTTTCCTTGGGTAAGTGTCCCCGCTGCACACGCACCTGAAGCAGGCCAAACAATTGGTGCAGACTCCGGATGTCTCTTTCAGAGGCTCGAGTATATCTGGCACGCAGGTGAGCCTCCAGTGTACTTTCCTCCAAAACAGATTTGATCCCTGTGTACCAGAACCACCCTGCAAACTGAACCAGGGTTCAGCAAGGCAGGATAACTGGGAATTCACCTCAGAACAGCACTGCTGTCTCAAACCAAAATCTAACAGAGGCTAGGGCTTGGGCTACTCGCCCTCCACCTTCAATGTTGCACAGCTTAGTAGCTGAAGACAAATTAAAGCAACCTCCTTCCCACTCAACTTCCTCCCTTCCGAAAAAAAAAAAAGAAATTAGAAAAACACTGAGGGGAGATGAGTAAGTGGAAGAAAAGAAAGGGACTATTTTCAGACAGTGTAAATTGACACAGCACTACTGACTGAGTTAACATAAAACTCTGGAAACGTGCACACAGCTGTTTCCAGATGTCATTCCCCATCAGTTCTCCTGACAGATTGTGGATGGGATCTTTGTTTCTCTGTGTGCCTTTGTGTTCAAAGTTAGCACACCATTCAATAAAGGAAAAAAAAAGGGGTTGGTCTGTGGAAAGCTTGCTTGTTGGGCCAGTATGCTTAACGTGTTCTGTGTTCAGGTGAGCACTTATTTACTGTAACTGGAGTGGGTGTGAATTACTGTTGTACGTTGATCTCATTGTGTCACTTCAGGTTTTGATTATTAATGAGATGCTAGTGAGTATTGCCTATGCATTACGCAGCGTTGTTTGAATTATTCATGTGTGACAAGTGGACTTCTGCACTTTAAAATGTTGCCTTGGCCTAATGTTTATATTTATTCTGTGTTTTTTGTGCAATCAGGAAGCTTTGTAGGGGGAAAAAGTGTGTATGTGTTCACTGTACTGAACATTTTCAGTACTGCAATTGGACTTCCTGTTAAAAAATTCCTGTTAAAATTACCCTGTTAAACAGGGTCGTTAAACCCTGTTTCAAATAGACTGTGCTTGAGTATACAGTCATTAATGAAAAAATTATGATGACTCTGTGAAATGAATAGAAATGTTTTAATTTAAAAGTGTTTACGGAAAAATGTATTTTTTTAATTTTAATTGTGATTATGCAATGCAGATTAGCAGAAGGTAGTAATTCTTGCTGAGTATCTACTGTTCTGCTGAGCAAAGGAGATTGTAACCACGCTTGATCATACATTTAAAAAGAATACATTCAGTAAGTCCTGAAAAATAAAAAGCTCTTTCAAGTTCTTTCAAAGAATATCCCAGTTTTAAAAGGGAAATACATTAACATTGCTTAGACAAGCTGTTCAAAAATACTGTTTTAAACATTTCCAGGAACAGTCCATTGCAGACGATAGGGTGGGCATCGTTGAAAATACTGGATTTTTATGAACAAACAGTGCTGCCTTAGCAGCAGCCCAGCATGTAGCAGTGGTCACCTCACCTCTGAAATGGTAGTGTGCGAGTAGAAGGTATTTTAAAAAAATATGCCAGGAGATTTCGAAAATTTGAGAAATGACTGGGAAAAAAACCCGCTGCTTTGAGAAGAGGTTTGAAAAGCATGGTAGCAGAATCCTAAATAATGGATTTAGCGGAAGGAGGCTAGGACAGAGACGCTCGTCATCGTGATTTAGGATTTGGCGCGGTGCTGGTAGCAGGGGGAGGAGGCGAATGTCGTGGTTTGGTGCGATTCAGGTCGCTGGGGATGGCGCCGCTCACGAGGTCTGTTGTGAGAAGCTCCCGAAGTGAGTTGCCCCAGTTTTGCCCCCCACCTCTGGCCCGGACTGTACCAATCTGTGAATGGGCCTCTTTAAGGAGGGAAATGCCTCTTGTTTTGGATGGAGTAGGATGGAAGAAGAACCGCCACATGGTCATCGAGGCAGCCAGGAGAAGTTAGCAGAAGACACCTTGGTGCAGTGGTTTCCAACCTTCAGCCCGTGGCAGGTGACTAACTCGTCAAGCACTGGCAGGAGGCGTGGGTGGGCTGTAGAGGAACCAGCAGAGACACGGACAACCTGGGGAGAACGGGGATTCATGAGAGGGATGGTCAGGACTCCTGAGGAACACGGTGACTTTGAGGTGCGGTACCAGGTCGGCACAGTGCTGGGAGAGCTGACCCTTGCAGCAGACCCCCCGTGTGAACCGAAGGCATTCGTGCCTCACTGCTGTGGGGGGACGCCACATGCTTGGAGGAACCTGCGAGGAATGTTTTCTATGGACAAGCAGCTGGAACCTCACTCAGAGGGTTAACAAGGATGGCACCCCCCATCCTGCGTTTCCCCACTTCTGGTGCCAGGTGTGGGAGGTGCTACAGCCTGGCCCGGGGAAAAGGGAGGGGTGGAGGGAAGGTGTGTTTGAGATCTTGTTGTTCTTTCTGTCCTACTCTGATTTAACTGGTGGTTTGGTTGTGGTTTTGTTGTTTTGCATTAAACTGATTTAATTTCCCCATGTCCAGTCTGTCCTTTGCCTGTGCCTGTTGGTGGTGCGGTCAGCCCTCCCTTATGCCCTGCCTTGACCTTTGAGTAGCGGATTTGTTTTTCTGTCCTGGAGAAAAAATAGAATGACTGCCCGGCTTTAGTCGCTGGCCAGATCCAAATGGTGACACTCATAAAAAACAGGGTGACATGGCAGTGAAGGTTTAGGTGGGAATCACTCAGAAGATGCATTTTCAGGCAGTGTTCTGTTAAATCAGGGACCTCGTTCCTTCATTCCCTCATTTTCTCAACTCTCCTTTGAGATTTAAATCAAAGTTACCTGTAACAACTCAAGAGGGATCCTAATGCAAGGGCATGTTGTGCTTTATCATCTCCCCGTGTCCTGTGAAACTCTGGGCATTGGCCAGACCAGAGACTGGGCGAGTCTGGTCCTGGGGAGGAATCTCTGCTCCTGCCTGCCCCAGACATCACCCTCTGCCACGTGCCTGGTGGAGCCACGGTGACTGAGTCTGCCACAAGAAGGCAAGCTTCTGGTGTGCCTAGAGTTACTAAAAACAAGCTCTTGCAAAAATCAGGTTGTTTTGAAGTTGAGCACGCCGCAGAGAGCGCAGCACGTGTTAAATTGCACAAGCACGTACGTAACAGTGAGCCCCTCGGTACTGGGAACTGTGCCGTAGAGCTGGGGCTTTTTTAAGCCCCGTACTGTATGCGCAACAACTCGTGCTCTCCCCAGAGAATCCAGCAAATGATGTCTGCAAGGCTGTCTGCACAAAAAGCAGCAACAGCGACACAAACAATTCTTGGGAAACTGAAAGGACATCATCAACATCAACAGCAATCTGTTGTGTCAAGTTAATAGGACTGTTAGTTTCTCTGAAAGTCTGGGCGATGTTTTTGGAGGGCAGTTTCCTGGAAATTTCAGTGGAAATTCTTTCTTGGAAAATGCCTGAGTCAGGGTGTGCTGCAGCCCCGGCCAGCACTCGGAAGTGTGTTCTCACTTTGACTCTGGGTTTAGTTTGTGGAGTCTCATACACCTGGTTTTACTTTGAAAATAACCATGAGTGGAGCTGGGAGAAACATAAGGCTAAAGAGCAGCCTTACGTGTACCTGCCTGACCCTTCATCTCGCAGTATCTGTCCCGTTGGGTGGGTGGTGTTACGTTCACACAGCTCTCCGACTCAGTGATTTGGTTCGATGTCTCAAGTCAGCTGGCAAAAATTAAACCCAGCCAAGACCAGGGCATAAACTGTGAGCAGCTGACAAAAACTTAAGGTGTTTTGGCTTGATCTGCACCTCAGTCGCCAAAGGCTTTGCTTAGCTAGGTACTCTTAGGCGCATTTAGGCACGAAAACTCCTGGAGATAAGCCCTCAGTAGAAGGGACCGATACCGGTGACAACTAAAGCCTTTGATCTCCGTGTCCATTCTAGACGTGTGGCTCTGGTGCCAGTTGTGTGATCCTTTTGCTGATGAAGCTTTTAAAAAGTGGTTACCTGTGCTCCTTAGCTGAGGAAGTTTTCAGCCCTTGCTTCAAGATGAAGCTTATTTTCCCAGAGGAGACTTCGTATCTCACTGGAGTGGCTTTCCTGGTCGCAGTCCTCGGTTTTGCCTGCTCATCACCTGTTATGAGCAGGCTCTGGTCGGTCTGTTCGTAAAAAATGCCTGACTGGAGTTAATGCCGTTGAATTTATCCTTCCTAGAAAACTCTGGTGTAGTTTCAAGGAGGAGCGATATTTTAGGAGAAACGGTATGTGCGATTTCCACTATTTTACTGGGGTTAAATCTTACTTTACCGTTGAAACAAAATAAAGAGGCCTTGTATTTACACCAGCCCTCATCTCTTTCTGTGTTTGACTTGTGAGGAGACAGGAATTGGCCAGCTGACTGATGAAGATGTGCGGTGACGGCTGTAACACACAGCAGAGCGTTGGAGATGATGCTCAGAACTCACCTGCTCCCGGGGAACATGGGCACACCCATCGCGGGGGGTCCCGACCTCTGCTTAGTGTGCGGAGTGTTGTCTTAGGGGATCTTCCTCCAGATTCGAAATTCGTGCCGCTCTTGGTGTATCCTTATTACCAGACCTGTTGGCTTGACAGACCAAAGCCAGTGCTCCAGTAAAGTTTTCATTGTTTCGTGTCTAAGCGTGAAACGCTTTCTTCTTGTGCTTGGCAGCAAGAGAACAGACTCACGTCTCCTTTAATGTGTTTTTCTTCGCTTTCTTGCCTTTCAAAGCTTGAGCAGCTCGAGCAGCTCTGAAACTCACCAGAACTGGACTTCCTTAAAACAAAAATTACCACAGGAGAACCACTCATTACACACTGAGGAACTGTTTGCTGAAATTTTGAGAGTGTGAGTTGTTACCAGTTTATGCAAAATTATGTACACAAGAAGTAAAGCTGTTTGTTTGGTGTTTTCATCAACCAACTTACCAGCAAACTACAGAGAAATGGCAGCCGAAAGAAACTTCTTCACAGACGGCTGTTCTTAATAGAAGGGCCCCTTTAGGCTTCCGGCGTAGGAATTCTGCTACTGAACATTTCATTGTGGAAAAATGAACACTTTTGAGTCATTCTGCCGTAGTACTGTGTTGAGACGTACATATGTGAGGCGGCATAAACCCCAGGTGTCTGCAGAGTCTGTGAGGCCCCTTGACACGCCGAGAGCCTTTGGGTGTGTTTTCAGTAAACCCCAGGCTGCGATTATCTGTTTCACCATGCTGTGTTGACGCCAGCCTCGTGTGAACACAGAGTGTGCAAGCTTATAAAAGAGCCATTGAGTAATGATCATGAACACGTTACCCGTGTAATTTTCATCAGTCTTCTCCCATGGCTGTTAAGAGGATCCCTGGTTTAGGATCACATAGTGAATCATTTATAACTGAACTTAATAGGTTTATAGTTCAGGAGTTAAGAGCATAGTTACAACGCAAAATGCAGGTTGCTTGCCCTATGCCTGTACTCGGTAATTATCTGTGTTCCTTCCAAAGTAATGAATTTGTGACTGCATTCTTGCATTAATTCTGATTAAAACTGTCCTTTAGGAACTAACCTAAAAATATGGCCAGAAATGCCATGAAATTCAGATGAAATATGAACAGTCCCTCGTCCTTTCATGTTTTGTCCCAGAGGTACCGTCTCAAAATATAAATGGCATTTTGCTTCTCAGAATTTGGAAGTGTTAAAACAGTAGCTAAAGTTTAATCTCAGCCCCCACTTAAACAAATCTCAACCTCGCAGCCCGCGGGTGAAGGTTCACAGCTGTAGGAGACCCAACTCCTCTGATAATTCATACAGAACGCCAGTTCCAGCTCCTGTGGGCTGTGCCGGTGTTTGCTGTGTTAACTCTGTGCTGTAAAAATTGTTCCCTGAGCTTCTGTTTTTGAGGGGGAGTCACAACTGTTGTATTTTCATGTCTTGTGAGAACAGCAAACCCGTGTGCCGAATGAGAGCAGGGCTGTCTCGCAGCACGCTCCAGCCGGTGCTGAGCGGTCCTCCCCACCCCGGCTGAGGGGCTGACAGACGTTGGGGGCTTGGCGTCATCATGCGAAAACTCACACGCTCTGAGGGATGGTTGAGGGAATAGAGAAGAGTTTGAACTGTGTGCAGGGGATGCTCTTACAGATACTGAGATTCACAGGTCTTTAAGCCTAAACCTGTACAGAAACGAACTGTGCAATCCTCTGTTCTCCTCACTCCAGGCCCTGAGAAAGGGTGGCTGAGGCATCCCGTGAGGTCGTGCCTCCATCACACACCCGCCGGTAGGGCTGAAAGTCTCAGTGAAAGGCACCGGACACAGGCAGAGCCAGCTGGAGACACTAGGGCTGGAGTTGTTGCCGGGACGGCAGGTCAGAGCAGTGTAACGCCGTGCACTCGCCAAACGCTCGCCATCTCGGCTTGTTACTGGGGCTTGTTTCCCC